>NW_007726891.1:504441-512464 GCF_000696425.1 Galeopterus variegatus
TCATGCAGTTCTTGAAAAAATCCTATCTCCTGTGACACTTTGGGTTTGACTCAGAAGTTCATCGGCAGGAAGTATGAAGAAATTTAAAAGTTGTGGTGGTTAGTGAATGAATCTGTGTTAAAAAAATTAAAAAATAAAAGAAAAAACCCTATCTTCGTATTATTTGTATCCATATTTTACTGATAAGGAAAGTGAGGCTCAGAGAAGTCAAGCAACTTGTCCAAAGCCACACAGCTCCTATGTGGCCAAGCAAGAATTTGGACATAGATCCATTCAACTGCAATGTCCAAGCCCTCACAATGCCTTGTCTTGGGTGAACTAGCAATTAAATGTTAAACTCTGTTTCAATGCAAACCAGGTTCAGAGTTGGCAGTGATTAGTGAGAGACAGAGTGGTTAGCTAAGGCTTCAAGGATGAGGGGATGGGGGAGCAAATGTGCCCAAGAGAGGGCTGTTTTAAACAAGAGGCCAAATCCTGCTGCAGGCAAGTGGGAGCCACTGAAGACGCTTGAGCAGTGACTGATGTGATAGAAGGGATGTTTTGAGGAATTCATTTGGAGGCAGGATATGTACGAGATATTCTAAAGGGGAGAAAGAAAGGAAGCAGGAAGCCAGTTTGGAAGTGACTGCAGAAACCCAAGTGTGGGGTGATAAGGGCTTAATTAGGATGGTGAATTTTGGAGGAGCATTCCTAAGAAAGAGAGAACAGGGCTTGACCATGCGCTGAACAGAAAGGAAGAAGGAGAAGGCAATGAGGGCACCAGTGTTTCTTGTTGGCAGAAGATGGATAAAAGTCCAGTAGAAATGGACTCATCTTGTGAACTCTCTCAAAATCAGCATATAGAAAAGACACTTGCACTCTGACTTCTCCAGAATATCAAGTGTAGGTCTTTAGCAGATAAAAACCACCTCTCCATTTTCCCATCCATAAAACGGTCTTTAGAGATTACGGACACCAACTCTAAACCTTTCACGAACTTCATAGAATGAAACTTCAGGAATCTCTTATGTGACTTCCCTGTCATCAGAATTGCCAGATTTTCCATCTAAAATGTGGTAATTGAAAACAAAAGACTCTATATAATCTTAAGCACAAGGCTTTGCCATCAGACAAACTAAGGTTTGAATTCCGATTCTGCCATTTGCTATTGTTTGATGTTGGGCAAATCTATTTTTACATTCTTTCTGGTTTTCATACTGGGGAATAATAGCACCTAACATCCAGGGATGTTATAAAGGGATGTTGTAAGGATAAAATGAGATAATGCTTAGAGCCGTGCCTAGAAGACAGTAACCATTTTTTTTAAGTACCTAGTGACCACGAGTCACCCACTTGCAAATCATAATGACCATAAAAGAGCAATGCACAGCTGTAGCTTTACGTGTTCGGGGAGCTGGAGACGGCAACTGCTTAGGGAGTGGAAATTTCCCCGTTTCTCAGGAAATGAGTATTTGCTTTTAGCTTCCCTCTACCCCATATCCCATTGGTCACAGCTGTCTTTATGGGCTAAAATAAATGATTTGAAGTGATATGACAAACTGATGCTGCTTTCAGAGACCTTTGTAACCAAGGCATTTGTTTCTTAGCAACCTCGTAAATGTCCAGCTGCAAAGACCCGTGTCTACAAATTGCTGTCAACCAGAGAAATGACTGTAACTTCCTTGGTGCTGAAGTGAGAAGAGTATACTTCATTTGGGGTCCAAGTTATCACCCCCATGAGGAAAAGTTTGGGGAAGGTGATTACTTGTGTGGGGCCATTGCTCATTACTAATTTGGGCATTAGTCATTTCTTGCTGATCTGGCTGACCAGCCAAGGGACACAGAAATGGCTTAGCACTAGTGGCAGTGATCACTGTCCAACCAAGTAAATTACTCTGGGAAAAGCCATTTTTCAGAGGAGAGAGAGGACATCTATTTTGGCTGGCTCCTTAGTGTCCCTCCACAGAAGCATGGAGGACAGTTTTCATTTAAAGAAAATTTTGCTAGCCAGGGGCTCTCAAATAAGGTATCAGGACAATGAATATGATGTGATATGGTGTCTGATGCGTCTCAATTCTGTATCCCTTTATTGCACTTTATTTTTTCAAAGCACTTATCATTCCCTAAAATGATATAATCTGTTTTTATATCTATTGTTGGTCTACACAGAAGAATGTAAACTTCAAGAGGGCAGGGACTTCATCTGCATAGTAGAGTGGTTAACAGTGAGGACTTCAGAGCTAGACTTCCTGGGTTCCAATCCTAGCTCTGCCACTTACTTGCTGTGAACACTTGTGCAAGCTATTTAAATTCTCTGTGCTTCAGTCTCCTTATCTTTAAAAAGGGGACTATAATAATATCCATATCAAAATGTTTATGATTAAATGAGGCAGCATGTGTAAATTGCTTAGAATAGTAAGTTCTTTGTATATGGTAAACATGCCTTAAAAATTTCAGCTATCATTATTATAACTTACTGCTGTATCAAATTCACCTGGAGCAGAATCTGATCAACAAATATTTGTTAAATATCAAAAGAATAAAATACTGAATTTGTAGATAAATTTTATTGAAAAGAAACTAAATTGGAATGTACTGAAGTTTTGTCTCTGATAGTTACTTCTACTCCCTCACCTTCTAATGTATTTTCTTGAATGGGAGAGAGAAAGGGGTAGAGTCACAGTCAGCAAGGCTAGAACTGTGTACCACCCGGGACAGGACATGCACGTGATAGGACGCTGTGGCTCAAGGTGTTTGCAAAATCACATGTAACACCAAGATTCGACAGTTGCCTTCCTAAGGCCTATGTAACTTAAACTTCCCAATTCTCAACTGCATGACGTTGCAACGTGTGCTTTCTTCTTTTGGACTTTCTTTGTTCCTGCTCTTGTCTTCCTTCCCTTTCTCCTTTGACACTGTTCTTCAGTGACCTCTGTGCCTCTCTCCCTTACCAGTTCCTTCCCTAAGATCAAAGCAAGTTCCAGCATATTTTCCATTTCTTATAGAGCAGTAGGAGGCGAGGGTCACCCAGGAAAAAATGGTAGCATCTTCTGTTGGTCAAATTCCAATTCTATCATGTGTAGGGTTGTCTATTTATCCCAGTTTTCCCAGGAGTGCCCCAGTTTCCATCTCCTATTCCTCCTGTCAATCTCAAATGTGCTCTAGAGTGGAATATATGGATACCCTACCCATAGGTTAGCACATACCAAGCAGCATCACTTAGCATCGTTCACTGCTGCTATAGCTTGGGGAAGGGCTGGAGGCTGGAAATATAGGGTGGATCAGCTTAGCCAAACATGGAGACTGCCTTCCAGGGCAGAGAGGCCAGGAGCTAATAAGAAGCTGATTTGCAAGGGGGCCATCTGGTTCAGGGGAGCCTCTGTTCTCTAGGATTCCTGGACTGCAGTCTGGCCAGCCTGCTTGGCAGACTGGCTGACAGTAGAGGAAGCCACTTTCCAAAAGCCCAGGCCCTGGCCAGACTTTCCTTTTCATGCCCCAGCAATGGGAATTGATAACTCAGGCTTACAACCAGGGACATCTAGTCCTCTGTTCCAGGACACTGTTGTGATCAATCCAGGACATAGGGATGCTCGGGGGACCGTGCTGTGTTTGGTTGACTAAAGACTGCTTCATAGCACATTCTATCTAACAGGTCTTCAAAAGCCCTGAAAGGGGATTAGGAGGCACATGACCAAATACCAATAGAAAGATGTATCTGTGCACAGGCTGGCTGCAGGAGGAACTTTGTCTCCCAAGGCAGCTGTGTCTCTTGCAGCTACCCAGAGGGTGATAGCACAGTAACCCAAAATAAACACTCTCCCCGCCCCAAGTTCTCTCTTCTTCTCTGGCCTTTGAAAAATAACCCATGTTGGCACGCAGTGTGAGGGCTGTGCCTTTGAGTCATCAGTCATACCCAAAAGTGGCATGAAAATGCAACTTTTACGAGAGCTCTAGAGGCAAAGAAATAAACCACGGCAAATATTTGACTGATCCAATTATAAATCTCTCCACTTCTTGGCAGAGACTGAGGAGAAATGGTAATTAAGATAACTTAGTGGGTTTCCAGAGGAGCTGCAGGAGAGCAGAGGAGGCTGGACCATGGAGCGGGGCCTGTCATTTTCCCAGAAGGGAAGGTGGCCATGGGCAGGGAGTGCGCAGCCCAGAGATGCTTCTGGAAGCCACCCTGCTACACATCTGCCAAAGAGGGCAAGGTTAAAGACAGACTCATTGCCCTTCAGGAAGATGTTATTACTGGGTCCAGGACCCCAGGAAAGCGGGGAAACAACTTTATTGCTATTTGGAACGTCTGTCGGAGAGGGTCCCGCGGACGGGAAAAGCAATCATTGCTGACATTTCCCGCGATGGCCTGCCGCTCTCGGCGCTGGCAGCCTCCCGGCCCCGACGTCTGATGCTGATTCTCGCTCAGATGGCAGGGCATGCTCAGCAGTTGGTGGGATCGCGGGCAAGCAGAGTGTGTGAGTGAGGGCTGCTTGAAGCCACATTACCAGAGGGTCTGGTCGCCTCTGGTGACAGTGGGAACGACTTAGCAGTGGTGGGTCACTCACCGGGGCCTGTTTATCTCCCTTTGCCTCTAGCCAGGCCCGTGGCAATGTGCGCTGGGCTGATTCCTCATCAAAGCTCAGCGCAACTTCTTTGTTCTCTTTCAAAGGGGCTGTCTGAGTGCTAAGGGAAAGGTGGAGGCTGACAGTTGTGCTCCAGTGAGGGGTGGGTACCCTGAACCCAGCCCGGCCTGTCTTTTTCAGGACTCCCTGCTCAGTTCCCACTTTCAGTATCTGAGTCACTTAACTAGATATGAATGGCCCAGCTGCAGGCGCTGCTCGGGCCACAGGGAGAATGAGCCTCTAAGCTTCTGGACAGGAAGTCGCATCTGCATGTCCAGACCGTGTGTAGCAATGCCTTGTGCCAGGCTCCACAGGTGAGAATCAAGCAGATCAAAGACAGGGAGGAACCAAACTGGGTTCTGTAAATTCAGGAGCTGGGGAGAATTCATTTTCGAGGGTAGAATTCTTGATTCTTTCATTACAAGTCCTCTTGCGGCAGTGGAAAAAGTAATCGTCAAAAATAAGAGCCTATTTTGGTCTGAGCACTTGCTATGTGCCAGGCATAGTGGAAAATGCTGATGTGTATTACTGCATTCCATCCTCCTGGGAACCCTGGTCTCATCTCCAATTCTCAGGAGAAAACAATGGCTGCTACAGAAACTATGGAGTATATCCAGTGCCACTGAGCATGGTTGGTGGCCAAGCAAGAACTCGAACTTGGATTTGCATGAGTCTTATCAACTATGAGAGTTTGCTACAAGTTTTCCAAGAACCTGGCTTTAGCTGCCAGCATATCTGGTGGCTGGTCTGGTTTGTAAGTCCCTTCAAATGCCACTGAGCAGAAAAGGGGAAGGAAGGAAGAACTCAGCAGTATTAGGGTCAGACTTGGGCCCAGCAGGTTGGCCGCCTGAGGACAGGGAGACGTCCCACTGGAACAGTCACAAAAAGATACCTGGAAAGGTCTGGATGGCTTTGCTGGGTGTTGGCTGTACCTGGTCTGTACGCTTCTTTGGGAACCAGCCCCTCACAGCTCTCCAAACTCCTTTCTCTCCATATTTCAGCCATACTGTCCTTCTCTCCACTCCTGGAACATGCTGAGCTCATCCCAGCCTCAAGGCCTTTGCACCAGCCATTCCCTCTGCCTGGCCTGTTCTTTCTCCTGATCTTTTCACAGCTGCCTGCTTCTTGTCAATTCTGCCTTTCCCTAAACATTCCAACCTCAGAAAGGGCTTCCCTGACCACTCATTCCAAAATGCCTCTATCTCTTCTCCCTGTTTCCATCTTCAGCAAAAACTCACCACTCTCCGAGGAAACTTGTCACTTAACAACTAATTTACAGTCTGTCTCCCTCCTCTTGGATATGGACTCCTTAACAGTGGAAGTTTTGTCTGTTTTACTCAACACAGTATCCCCAGTTCCTAGAACAGTGCCTGGCACATAGTAGGTACTCATTAAAGATCTTAATTGAATGAATGAAAAAAATTTAGGCCCAAAGGAAATAATATCTGGAATGAAGTCTATACCAACAAGGTGGAGTTTTGGTGATACAACTACTTAAAGGGCATAACCTCTTAGGAAATGGTTTTAGGAAATTTTAGTAAGCACTGTGCAGTATTCCCTTATTTTTGTTTATTAACTGCGTAGGTGATACTATGAGCTAACATTTAATAAGAACAGCCACTGTTCTAAGTGATTCACATGTACTATCTGTATATGAGGAAACTGAGGCACAGAGAGGTTACATAGCTTGACCTAGAGTTAGTAAGTGGTGGAGCTGAGGTTCATGCCCAAGCAGCCAGCTGCAGAGAGCACACCCTTAATTCACTGCATTACAGGCTACTCAATATGCCTAACAAAGAGGCAGCCAGTAATTGTGTTGGCCGGTATCTCTCATTTGCATGTACATGCGCATGTGTGTGTGTGTGTGTGTGTATGTGTGTGTGTGTGTGTGTTCACAAGATCACAGGGTGCAGGTACAGTTAGCCCAGTCTTTGATGGTCAGGGGAGCCCCAGCTAAGATCTAGTTTTGCTTGGAATGCCTAATGGTCTCTAAATTGGGGTTTATAGAAAAGAAAGACCTGGCAGCACAGCTCTCAAGCCTGTGTCTTGCCTTTCCTATGTTACAGGAGAAAATGAATGTAAAGACATTTACGTATTCAGCAAATACTGAGTACCTGCTATGTGCCAGGTACTGCTCTGGGTACTGGGGACACAGCAGTGAATGATCTGGACAAGGCTCCTGCCCTTCTGGAGTTGACATTCCCATAGGGAATATAATGTCAGGGAGTGATGAGGACTATGAATAAAAAATAATGCACACCAGACAATCTGAATGTCCACTGACAGGTGAACGGGCAAACAAATTGAAGTATATTCTTACAATGAAAATCTACTCAGTACTAAAAGGAGTGAGTTGCTGAAACACATACGACATGGATCAGTCTCCCTGACATTCTGCTGAATGAAAGAAGGCATCCACAGAGGAGCACCGGGATCCGTGTATGTGAAACTCTAGCGGGTTACAGTTCTCATCCCTAGTGATGGAAAGCAGATCGGTGGTTGCCTAGGATTGGGGGTAAGCTTGTCATGAGGCACAGCGGGGTGGCAACGTTCTATATCATGACTGTGGTGGTGCTTACTCATATGGATACTGTTTCTCAATTTTAGGAGTCAAAGTGTACACTTAAAATGGTGCGATGGGCAGTTTTAAAATTATACCTAAATAAATCTGATTTAAGAAAAATAAAGCAAAGTAATGGGATAAAGTGTAAAGGCGTATCCTGTTTTAGATTCCCTTGTCAGAGAAGGACTCACTGAGGGCATGATGTTTGGGCAGAGGCCTGAAAAAAGTAAGGGGAGAGCCACGTGAATGTCTGGGGGAGGAACATTCCAGGAAGAGGGGACCTCCAGTGCAGGATGAGCCCAGCACGGCTGAGGGAGAGCAAGTGGACCACTGGGGTGGAGTCCAGTGAGTGAGTAGTTTGCACATTAACCGGACTGCAGAGGGACCCACAGGCCATGGTGGGTGATCTTCCATCAGATGTTTATTGGGTACCTACTGTGGACAACCTGCAGTGCTGGAGGTGCAGCCAGTAAAAGAAATCTTTGCCCTTCTAGAGCTTACATTCTAGAACAACTNCTGGAGGTGCAGCCAGTAAAAGAAATCTTTGCCCTTCTAGAGCTTACATTCTAGAACAACTTCAGGTTTTTCCTTTTAGGGTGGTAGGAGGCCAACGGAGGGTTTTCAGAGACTGAATGCTCTGATGAATGGTTATAAAAGATGAGACCAGAGCCTTTTAAAATAATATTAGGGAAGCTTCTTGTCTGGTGTGTTTACTAAGCCTGGTTCCTAGGAGGGCCCTCTGGGCAGGCAGGGGCTTTCATGGCTTGCTGGTTGAAGATAAGCAGATTATGAGTTCTGCCAAGTTCCTTCCCCCTCCTGTATACCAAGCCTAAAATTGTGGTTTTCAAGTTCCAAAGGA
>NW_007726891.1:512950-516894 GCF_000696425.1 Galeopterus variegatus
CCAAGTTCCTTCCCCCTCCTGTATACCAAGCCTAAAATTGTGGTTTTCAAGTTCCAAAGGAATATGTTTTGAATGTCTTTGGTATGGGAGGGAGGCTGTAGAGGCGGAATGAAAAATGAATAGAAAGGGATAAAGTATCACCCTTAAAGGATAAGTTATCACTATCACCACTGATATGCTGCACATCCCAGCACCCCATCTTCTCAGAGCTGTTTCAAAGTGGGATTCCCAACAGGAACAGTAACAAGGCCAGGCCAGGGAAAGACAGGGACCATGCATGTCCTCGCAGGTGGGCCTTTCTGGGAATTCTTGGAGGGATATGAATGCCAGTGCCCACTAGCTACACAAGGGCAGGGCCAGCTCTGCCTGTCCACTGCTGCAGCCCCTTGACATGTGGTGCATAGTAGGTGCTCAATAAATGTTGGCTGAATACAACATTACAGCCTGCCTTTGGCAGAATGATGTATCTCTCTGAAGACAGGGTTGTTTTGGGGGAATGTTAATCCTCTCGCAATAATTTCTGAGAACAGAGAGAAACAGTTGTGAACCTGACATCCTGATCTCCTATCTTCAATATGATTTTCCCTGATATGCATAAAAGTGTGTGTTCCCAGTAAGAAGGATAACTCATGGCTTTGTAGTGTTTGGCCACTTTTTCCTTTTATTTAACATGTGTTTCTAGCTGGGGTTGTGTACACAGCTGTAAATCTGCAACAATTCAACACAGGGGCACAGCCACTAAACCTCTGGAGGTGCCGCCCTGCTCAGTCGCTCCTGGCCTGCAAGAGCCAGTTCTGGAGGAAAAAGTTATGCTCTTGTTGGTAAGTAATGGCTAAAGAAAAGTACAGTTTCTCGAAAGAAGACAATCATGATGTGCAGCTTTGACATGGCCCGCATCACAAGGGGTATCTTCATTTGCCCTCTGCTTAGAGAGAGCTTGCCTTTTCTTCCTTTCTCTTTGCTTCTTAACTCACCCTCCAAGATCCACCTTGGGTAGCCTCTCCTCCAGGAAGCTGCCCTAAAATCCCTCACAGGTTATAAGTGGTGGCCTAAGTTCATGCTCCCAAACCTCCTGTACCCAACCCTTTAGTAATAATAACAGCTAGCATTTGTTGAATATGTTATGCAAGGAATGGGGACAAATCCCATAAATGATATATGACATCAGCTCCAAGAACCATACAGGAGCACAGTGCTAGCAGGATGCATGTTGAGCACCCCTCTCCATCCCATGGAGACGCAACTGGATGCAGTGTGCACAGTCCCCCAGGAGAGGCACCCCAAACCACTGCCATCTCACATATTTATAAGAGGATTGGCAGTGGACAGGAAGCACTTGACTGAGTAGGAAGATCCTGAGCTTTGCAATCTAGATTAGAGTCTTGATGATCAGCTAAAACTCTGTTTGTGGGTCAGGATTGATTTCAGCCAGAGGCCTTGCCATTCTCCCTGGAGGGCCCCCTTGTTGCTAGGCTACCTGCGACTGAGCTATAAGGCTTGTAGGCCAGTTAGACTGATGGACTGATCTCCATAGGGTGCTTACTACTTGCTAGTGGGTCAGGATTGATTTCAGCCAGAGGCCTTGCCATTCTCCCTGGAGGGCCCCCTTGTTGCTAGGCTACCTGCGACTGAGCTGTAAGGCTTGTAGGCCAGTTAGACTGATGGACTGATCTCCATAGGGTGCTTACTACTTGCTAGGCATTATCTCATTTATTCTCACAATAGCCCAGTGACGTACAGTCCTCATTGTATGGATGGTGAAACTGAATCTAGAGAGACTCCTCTGCAAACACGTCAAACACATCAGCTACCACATAGCAGAGATATGATTCACACCCAGACCAGGATGAGTGTAGAGTGTCAGTTCTTATCCTCTGCCCTGTATGACATCTCAACCCCCCCACCCCCACTTGAAGTAGCCATTATTTCTTAACTTGTCAGGTCCCTACCTTCTTAAAGCTAGAGCCGATGCCTTTCATCTCTGTATCTCCAGTGCAGACATTCAGTGAGTGTTTGATGAGCACCTGAATGGATTGATTATATATTTCATCTTCCCACAAGGTCAGGCCCTCATCATTGCTGCCTTTTGATCCAACCCAGGAGAAAGGTAGAAGATATTGCTCTGAAGACCAAGTGAGCCATAGTGTTAACCCCATAGAGCCTCCGAATAGAGCCATAGTGTTAACCCCATAGAGCCTTCAAGGTCAGTGAAACTGATGAGTATTTCAAGGCTACTCCAAGATGCACAAAGGCTGTACCATGAGGCCAGAAAGCATGTTTTAGCTCTCAGTGCCTCACTGCTCTGATTTCTTATTTACTGCACATTCCCATCTAATTGTCTTTAGCCAATGGTTTATCAATTGTCACATTTAGCTCCTTGCCCTCCCAAGATCAATAGGAGGGTCTCATGTGGACTGGTTGTGAAAATACATCAAGATATCACTAATGTGAGGGTGCAAAGTAGGAATATGTCCGGCCACAAACATGACCTCCACTAGAGAGGAACAGACTCACAGTCCCTGGCCATTTCTCTCCAAGCCTGACCTGAACCTTTCTCCAGGCAGAGTGTGACTTGGGCAAGTTACTTCAGCTCTCTCAATCTCTGCTATCTCATCCCCAAGGTGGAATAATAAAAGGACCTTCCTCTGAGGGTCTTGGTGAGTTTGGACCCACTCATGGTAAGCACTCAGTCAATGTTAGGAGTTTTATGGTTACTATTACTGTTATAAAAGCTTGACGTATTATAAATCCTTCAAGCTAGTAATTCCACTCTATGAATCCATCATAAGTAAATTATTAAAAAATACATGAACATATGCTTGCGAGTGTGTTCACCATAGAATGATTTACAACATTAAAAAAGGGGAATTGGTTAAAAAAGTAGTCTAGACAATGGACTCCTTTTTAATTGTGAGGCACTTAAAATGAGGCATTAAAATGAGGCATCTAAAATTTAGAGTGAGTTTTTAGAAGAATATTCAGGTTTGGAATGTCATTTCCTACCTTTTATTAAGCAAAGAATTGGAGTAAAAGTGATATGTGTGGTATGATCCTGTATTTGTAGAAATGATTACTATGAGTGAACAGACAACTGGAAAATATTCTCAAACATGTTAATGCTTTCTATTTTTCCTATATATTACATTATAATGAGAAAAACACAAATAAAAGTTATTTCTTTAAAAAAACCAATTAAATTTGTTTTGTTTGTTTGTAGTCTTGCGTTATGGATGTTTTGGAGAACATGACAATAATAGTGTACACCATGCCTATGTGCCAGTATGATTATAAATGTTTTATAAAGATTACCTCATTTATATCTCACAACATTGCTATGAGTGCATAATATTATCATCATCTCCATTTTACAGATGAGGTAGCTGAGGCACAGAGAGGCTGAGTGACTTGCCTAAGGTCACACAGCTTGGAAGTGCTGGAGGTGGAAATTCAAGGCCAGGCAGTGTGGACTGGTTCACACTCCTTCTGCTCAAGCTCTTCTGTGTCTGGAATAGCTGTATCAGCATTACGCAGAATGTTTATCCAAACTGTAATTTTAAAAT
Organism: Galeopterus variegatus; assembly: GCF_000696425.1. Lineage (NCBI taxonomy): Eukaryota > Metazoa > Chordata > Mammalia > Dermoptera > Cynocephalidae > Galeopterus > Galeopterus variegatus. The sequence goes on from NW_007726891.1 coordinate 516,511, forward strand.
ACGAATCTATATTTTTAAAAATTATAATTAAGCCCCACACTGACTTGATTTATATGCTAGGATCTAGTTATCTGAGGATATTTGGAATTAATAAGAGGCCACTTAAAATGAATGCACTTAACAAATGGGACGATGCTTGATTAGGACTTTATCATGAAAAAGGAAACTCTAGTTATGAAAAACTTCATTTTATATGACAAAAAAAACAAAAAACAAAAAACAAACAAACAAACAAAAAAAAACAAAAAAAACCCCAATTAAATTTGTTTTGTTTGTTTGCAGTCTTGCGTTATGGATGTTTTGGAGAACATGACAATAATAGGGTACACCATGCCTATGTGCCAGTATGATTATAAATGTTTTATAAAGATTACCTCATTTATA
>NW_007726891.1:517288-519050 GCF_000696425.1 Galeopterus variegatus
AATTATAATTAAGCCCCACACTGACTTGATTTATATGCTAGGATCTAGTTATCTGAGGATATTTGGAATTAATAAGAGGCCACTTAAAATGAATGCACTTAACAAATGGGACGATGCTTGATTAGGACTTTATCATGAAAAAGGAAACTCTAGTTATGAAAAACTTCATTTTATATCACATTTAGGAAAATTCAGGTTATATTTGCAAGTATGCCTTAGTTGTTAGAATGAACATTGAGTTTTCATATATACACAAAAATGTGACACCAAACATTTCATTCTATCTCAGCTTCATCGATTGCAAAACACATCCTGTTTTCAGAGATGTCAAGAGATGACCATTATGAGCATCTTAGAATCAATGAAATGCATGAGAACAACAACATTACTTCAGCTTGACCAGTGCAACATAATCAAAAAGGGCATTTCTATAAGCATATTGAATGTTTTCATCAAATTTCCCAGGGTCTCTTTTTTTTAAAGTTTTTATAATCACCCTTCTTGAAGTGCTGATCTTGTCACCTTCTTTGTTACTTTTCTCTGCCTCGGTGTTTAACTGTGCTACCTTAGCCAGATCCATATATACCAAGGCTTTCCTCTGACATATTCAAGAAGATCTCCAGCATCACTTTCATGGACTTGATGAAATTCCTGTTTTTGGCAGGAGTTGTAATTTTACTCCATAAATGATTGCATTTACATTGCATTGCTGGATGCTCCTGGAAATGACTGAGTACCAGAGAGAAGTAAGAGGAGGGTGTCTGACTACTATGTCTAATATATACCAGCTTTATGACCCTAAACTCTGTCTCAGTTCTTCCATCTGCGAGATAGGCATGCTGCTTACAGTACCTACCTCTTAGGGTTGTTGTGAGGAGAAAATCAGACAATACATATGAAACAGTTAGTTCTTGGTACATTGCAGCCTTCAAGTAATGCTGGCTATATTATTAGGTGCGGGCATTGGCACTAGTGTTAAATGAGGAGGGATCTCTGAGTGGAGAACATTTTTATAAGTGATGAGATGAATGATTAATGCACATTGATGTCTTTTAACAACTTTTGCTTCCCTACGAAGCATTCTTACTGAGAGGGGCTTCAATGAACATTTTAGAAGCCATTAATTTTTGTGAACATCTTGAAATAAAGCTTTTCCTAACATTTCTGTGCATAGATTTGAACTTCCATAATGGTTATGTATTGGGAAGCTTACAGATCTGCACTGGGCTCTCTTTGAATCCAGGCTGGTGTGTGTCTGCTCAGATAAAGTCCTACAATGACTGCACTGGTGGAAATTCCACTTCTAGTTTTATGTCCTGACATGAACATGTGCCTCTTGCACGGCAGAGGCACATGTTCATGTCAGGACATAAAACTAGGAGTGGAATTTCAAAGGAATGTGCAACATGTCCTGTCATCGTGTTTTTCCATTTTTTTTTTTTTTAATAAGGAGAATTTTAAAGGTTGGGTGCAACACTTCTACTTTTATATCTAAGGCAAGAGATGTGAATCATTGTTAGATATTTTAAGTAATTTAACCTTGAAACAATTATTTCCTCTCGCTCCTCTTTCAAGCTTGTGGATCAATTTAATTGGAGAGTATCCACATGCTGCAAGGAAACAATGAAAGAAAACACTGTTGCTTATGCTGCTACTTATCTAGAGTCATTACCATTTTTCTCAAAACTGTGCAAACAAAACAAAATACATAAGCAAGTGGAATCTTTTTTTTTTTTTTTTTTTTTTTTTTTTTTTTTTTTTT
>NW_007726891.1:520003-521492 GCF_000696425.1 Galeopterus variegatus
GGATCGCAACCCTCGGTGTCGCGCCCGTACCAGACCGGGACCGGCAACGGGATCGCAACCCCCAGTGCGCCACCGGGCCGGCCCGCAAGTGGAATCTTGAGAATGGCTGAGGTTACAGTCATCATCTACAGCCTCTCAGTGCTTGTTTTACTCAAAATAGACTCAACCTTGTCACAGGTTCACTTTTCTTAAAGAGAGAGTGAGACCACAGAAATTAAGAGAAGTCTAAGAATATAAGAACAAATACCTATATTTCAACCACTCAAACAAATAAATATTAAGATTTTTTTCATACTTTTTCAGTCTGTGTGTGTGTATGTGTGTACATGTGTGTTGGAGATGGGTGGGGAGGGAGGGGAGGACTTGACTTACCTTTAAAATTTTATTAAGGCTAAAAATAAGTAATTTTAAAGCCTAATTCTCAGCTCTCTTCTCCTCGCCTATTCCTAGAGGAAATCATCCTCAAAAGTTTACTTTCTCTGTATATAAAATCTCTGTATATATATGTTTATGTGTACGTGTGTGTATATACATATATACACATATATACATATATTCACATACATACATATATACACACAAACATACACATAAACATATAGAGATTAACATCATAATAAATGTGGATTTGAACTATAAACTATATTTATGCTAATAAAACTGTCACTTTTATCTGTTTTATCTACAGGGTTCTTCATAAGATTTCACTTAAAGATAAAAGTCCATTGTTTAGAAAATTTTTGCCATCTCCTGAATTACTGCACCCCAAGACTCTCCTGAGGTAAGTATGCGATTTGGTGCTGCCCCTCTTCCTCATCCCTGTCTTCTCTGCTTCTTTCTCTCTGAGTTCCATGAGCTCAAGCATTGCCCTTCTTGAAAAGCAGTCACAGTGTCCACCCTGTGCACCTTCCCCCTCCCAAAACTAGCTGTCTTGTCAGACTCAAGTTCCCATGAGACTTCTCTTTGCTCAGCTTGGTAGCTGTCCAGGAGGATGCCCACTCACTTAGATGGCAATTTCAGCTCCTGTCCGGATGCTACCAGACAGATAATCAGAAGGGGTCTCTTGAGAAAGTCCTTTCCAAAAGCACTTTCAGTCCAAAACAGAAGCAGCCAAGGTTCTCTTGGTTTCACACAATCTTTCTCTATACCTCAAGCTCTTTTAGAAAGGAAGGTTCTGAAAAAACATCACTGTAAAAATACACCTTCCTGAAAAATGAAATGAAACATCTTATTAGGGGCTTCTACAAAGTGTTCTGTGATGTGCTATACATGCTGAGAGCCACACCGTGGCATTGCCTCCACATTTCAGCTCCATGTGAAAGGTGAGGCCCAGGAGAGCCTATCTGAATGGTCCAATGGGTGCTGGGAGGGCAGAGAGAAAGTGGCAAGGTGACTCAGGTGTCCTGAGCCAGGTGTTCAGGACAGCCGGGTGCCCCAGTACCTCAGGAACCCAGTTAGTTCCACCACTAATTGAAACTGTGTGTGGGTT
>NW_007726891.1:521617-522505 GCF_000696425.1 Galeopterus variegatus
AAAAACTGTCATTAGGAAAATTCTGCTGATGAGGACTAACAGGAATATTTGCTCAGCTCATTTTTTCTTGGTCCACACATGCCTAATCTGCCATATTTGCGTTTATTTGTTATGATCATGGGGCAATTTGTGGTCTCTTAAATAGCTCCCTTCTACTGGTTAATGTGTTTAATGTGTGGTTAGTTTTGCTTCCCATCCCATAGATACATCTCAGCATAAAACATTAGGTGTTGACAGCATCCGTATCTACTCTACCGCCATTCAGTCCCTAGTACCTGCCTTTAGTCAACCCGCTGGAGCTGTAAGTCTGCCCTACACTTCTAAGTTGCCTCTGGAAGTCACTGAGCTCATGGCTCCATCAGTCTGAGTGATGAAATAGGCATTTTTAATATTTGCTAAACAGGATTGTGGAGAAGGTGAAGTCCCAGCAGGGCTCCCAAGCGGTAACGGCATCTTGTTGTCTCAGGTTAATCATGTACCTAATTTGCCGATTATTGACTTGTTCTCGCAAAGGATTTTACTTGGTTTGACATATCAGTAGCACTCAGTGATGAACTGTCGAACAAACTTGCGCACTGCCTTAACCACCCAAGAATGACTTGCAGCAATAGCCTCTGAGACTTCTTTTGATGCCTAGCCAGGTCAGATTATTATTATTTTTTCAGTTTGATCTGTTTCCTTTCTAGATCCGAGTTTGAACAAATGTGACACAGTTGTAGGATTTCAAATATTTGGCAAGATGCACTATTTTCCACTGCACACACACTATCTCCATAAGAATTCTAGTTGGTAGGTTAAGAATGGCCTAGATTGACTTTCTTTTTTGGGGGGGAGGGGTGTTTGTGCCTTAAAAAATGCAATGCAGGGTGTCAAAAGTGCTGCATATAA
>NW_007726891.1:522844-525014 GCF_000696425.1 Galeopterus variegatus
ATCCGAGTTTGAACAAATGTGACACAGTTGTAGGATTTCAAATATTTGGCAAGATGCACTAGGTTTCCACTGCACACACACTATCTCCATAAGAATTCTAGTTGGTAGGTTAAGAATGGCCTAGATTGACTTTCTCTTTTTGGGGGAGGGGTGTTTGTGCCTTAAAAAATGCAATGCAGGGTGTCAAAAGTGCTGCATATAAAAACCAATGTAATATCTAACTTTCAAACTGACAAAGCTTAAAAAATGACAATATCCAATTTTTGCAAAGGTTACTTAAATAAGACGGGCACTAACAGTGCTGCTGGTCGGTAGGGGTATAATTGGCGCATACTTTCAGAAGGACAACTTGGCAATATATGTAAAATCCATACGGGTTTATTTTCAGGAAAAAGATTAAGGATGCATACAAAGACTAGCCACTATGACGGGTATCATAACATTTTATGTGTAAGTCATTAGGACTTTTCATTGATACTTCTGGAACTCTTCCAGGGACATCATTGAATGGTACTTTCCTGCCCCACTAAAGTCAGGATGTGACTTGCTTTGGTTGATATGAGAAGGGCTTGAATGACATGTGTCACTTCCAAGCAGAACTCTTTAGGAACTGGTGCACAACTCTCCACCTTTTCATTTCTTTGCTACAGTGAACTGGTTGCATTTCTGGTAGTGGAAGCTCCACAGGTCTGTATCCTTGAATGAGGTTGACATTGAGCAAAGTCCTCATTAACTCAAGATGAACATGGGAAGTAGGGTGCCCCACCCTCAGCACTGTTGACATTTGGGGCTGGATAATTCTTTGTTGGAGTTTCCTGTGCATTTTAGGATGTTTAGCAGCATTCCTGGCCTCTACTCACTAGATACAAGCAGCAACCTCCTCCCAGTTGTGACAACCAAAAATACTTCCAGACAATGCCAAATGTTCCCAGGTGGCAGTGGGGGTGGGGCAAAGTCACCCTGGTTGAGAACCACTGATGTAGAGTCAACAAGATAACAGTCTTTGCTGTTTTAAGCCACTAAGTTTGTGAGTTTTTTTTGTTTGTTTGTTTTTGTTTTTTACTGCCATGGATATGTTTGTTACAGCAAAAACAATACATAAACATTTAGCAAAGGGGACTGCTTCCAATTATGGGTGTTTTTTACCTTCTTTCTTTTCTTTCTCTGTGGTTTCTAAGTATTTTTTGCAATAAAAATGTGGTTTGTCCTTTAGTAAGAAGAAAAAACTAGAAAATTAATCTTATTTAAAAAATATATATTTGCATAATTGCCTATCTATATACAGTATTTGCTAGGGCTACACAGAATTTCTTAAGTATAATGAAAAACTTGTATATAATTTCTTTCTATTATGCTTTAGTTTACCAGGTGTTTTCCCATCCTACCTTTGTGGTTGCTGTTGTGTAATTACAACAACATTGTGAGGCAGGTAACACAGGTAGAAAAGGAAACTGAAGCTCAGAAAAGTTGAGGGACATGCCCAAGGTCACCTGGTTAATGTGTGGCAGGGCCTATATTCTGGAGTTCTCTTTCCAATTCTAGGACTTTCTCTCCTATACCATGTTGCCTCTGTATCTCTGTAAAAAGCCAGTTTCAAAAAGTCAGCTGGGACATACTTTGATTCTTGGGAAATTTAAGCAGGTAAGAAAGGATTCTCCTCTGTATTTAATATCCTTGGACAAGGATACTAAACCTTGTATGCTCTTGGTTAGAGCATGATACTCAATAAAATTTAAACATAGCCATTTCATGCAACACAGCCAATAGAATTTCATATTCTTCCCCCCGCATCTCTTTCTCTCTCTCTTTTTCCAGCTCAGATGAGTCACCTTGGCTAGACTGCCAATTCCCACAGAACTTATGTTCCTTGATAGGATATACCAGTAGAAATGAGAAATTCTATAATGATTTGAGACATAAGTTAAGTCACCTATCCCTGCAAAGAGCTAAGTGCTGTCTCCTTGAGGAAATGTAGCTTATCAAATGGACATGAACGTATGTAATGACAGGGAGTGAATGTGAGAATGTGTAGGAAGTATTTTTCTCTCTTTCCTTTTCTAACCTGTCCCCTTACAATTGTACCTGTCTTGTGCATTTCTTTTTTTTTTTTTTGTCTTTTTTCCGTGTCTGGCAACGGATCACAACCCTCAGTGTCGCCCCCGTACCGGAC
>NW_007726891.1:526000-528221 GCF_000696425.1 Galeopterus variegatus
CCACCCCCCGGGCGGGAGCGCCGCCGCACTTCCCAAGCGGCGCACTATCCAGTGCGCCACCGGGCCGGCCCTGTCTTGTGCATTTCTAAGCATCTGCACTGTATATTGCTTACTCGACCCCCCAATACACACTGAAATTCCAAATTGGCAGCTGGACTGAAACCCCAGCACACCTCAGCCCCATGCCTATTCATTTCCCTTCCCTTGAAATACGTGATGGAGCTCTCCCTGGAGTGGAGCTATTTTGAGAGGACGATCACTAGAACAATCACAGGCTTGGCAGGAGATGGACAGTGCGGTGTAGCCACAAAAGAAGAAAAGACGTTGTCATTGAGGATTTGAGTACCGAATGTCAAAACAGCAGGGAAACTGGGGAGAGCATGTTTCTGTCTGCTGTCCACTATCACTCAGCTGCAGAGAGTTACCTTCTTGACTTGCCATGATCATTGGCTTTTCCATGCTTCTGGTTGTACAGAGCATGCAATGGAAGAGGGATAGCATTGTTTTGAAACAATGTGGGGAAGAAGCGTTTTTCCCAGCCAAGCCCCTTGCATCCAACTGGCTGAGAGAAAAGTTATGCTCAGGTGTGCCCAGAGGCGTGTTCATACTTACCCGAATAATGCTAATAAGCAGATTTCACCACTGCAAATCCTCCCTTATGCTACAGTAGAATCAGTGGAGCCTGAAGGTCAAAGAGACCACCTCACAGTTTGCATAATTTCCCAGAGCAGCATCCTGCCTCTTGGCCAGAAGCTGCAGAAATGCCTCAGGGACTCCTTTCTGCTGAATTCTTTCTTTCTCTTGATGAGAATCTCTTTGAAGAGCAGATGTGATTTCTGTATCAGGAATTCTGCCTGGTCAGGGGCTATGTTAACTGATCTCTAGATAATCGGTGCCTAGCCCAATAAATATTTTTCTGGATGGATGGATGGAGGGAGGGCTCACTGACTACCACTTTACATATTGGTCCCTATAGCATGGGCTGTGTATGGTCATAAAAACCTACACAGCCCTCCCTGCTCAAAAAAAAATAGTTCTTTTAGTGCTTACATCAATCATTTCAGGCTGCAAAGATGGGATTGCAAATAAGTTTCATCTTGAGAGCCATTGCTAGTAGATTGGTAGTGGCTGCCCTCAGTTATGTTGGAGGCATTTGTGCACAGAACTCAGTGAGAAGAATGCTGTCTGTCATCAATTAGCAATGTCTGCCATGAGCTAAAGACAAGGAAATGGTGGCCTGACTACCTAAAAATGGTTTTAATGCTTTGAATTCTTCCAATTGAATTTTCTAGATGAATACCTTTCTAACACATTTCAAAGTCAGTTTTGACTGGATAGATGGGTGTTTTCCCTCCACTGGTGTGTTTCCCAATGTGCTTTATGTGCTTGCTGGTTTTGAGGGCAAATGAGGCAGGAAAACTCCACTTCGTTTTTCTTACACAATTCTTATGGGAAAAGAGAGCCAAGCTAGATAGGTGTTAATTCACGCCAGTGGTATATATAATAAAACTTCTACCAGGACAAATTAAAGGAGGGATGAGAGGAAAAATAACAAGATCCATAATATTATCCAATCTCTTCATTGCTGACACTGAGAATAATCTCACTTTCGCAGTGCCAAGAATTTCCCTGGGAACTCAGTATGGGAAACTACAGAGAAACAGCTGCTGAATTTTGGTTTATGTTACATCACTCTTTTCATATACAGGGGATGTCCCCAAGTTATATTTTAACAAGTTAATCTAATAACCAGAACACATGAACAGAAAGTACCCAGGATTAAACTCCAGGTCTAGCAAAGTTGGCTTCAGGAGGTAGGGGTGTTACCTTGTTTTTTTTTTGTTCTTTAGCTGTAATTCATATGACATAAATTTCACTGTTTGACAATTTAGTATATTCACTATGTTGTGCAAACCTGCACAGCTATCTAATTTCAGAGCATTTTTATCACCACAAAAAGAAACACCATTCCTATTAGCAGTCACTCAATTCCTAGCTCCTGGCAACCACTCATCTATTTTCTATCTGTATAAATTTGCCTGTTATGGACAGTTCATATAAATGGTCTCAATACAATATGTGGCCTTTTGTATCTGGCTTCTTTCACTTAGTATGGTGTTTTCAAGGTATATCCATGTTGTAGCATGTAACAACACTTCATTCCTTTCTACATCTGAACAATATTCCATTGTATGAATATATCCCATTTTATTTATCTATG
>NW_007726891.1:529537-530774 GCF_000696425.1 Galeopterus variegatus
CCAGAATTTGCTTTTGTTTTAATATTAAGATTAAACTCATGGCAAGTTTCTCTTTAAGTCATAGCTAAAACATTTAGGTTTTAAATAACAAAGCTATAAATCTCGTACCCCAGGGTATCTGAAATCTTGGCATAATGCTTTCTAAAAATTCTATGATTACTCTTGACTGATCTAATATAACCAGAGCTGGGGTCTGATAAGTACATGTAAAGCTTCCAACCACCACAAGAGTGACTGGGATGTAAGAATTATCAGCAGGGGAGGGGAGGGTGATGTTAATTTGGCACCAGATTTAATTTTTGCAGCTTTTTGTTATTCTTCCCAGACACAAACAAATCCAATACACTCTGACATTTTGAATGAGAATAAATCCAGAATAAGTAAAACAATTCAGCAGTAAATGAGGACTTGATCTGAGGGTGACCTAGTACTGGAGTTGACTCCTTCCTTGAGTTAGAGGGAGGGGTCTAAGAATCATGGAGAAACCACACCTCTCTCTCAGTGACATTAACACATCTCTGTTGCATTATTTGAACTTGCTTATATTAAAAATGTTGGTTTCCCACACTCAACATCTTTCAGAACTTTAATAATAGAAGTTCTAGAAATACCTATTTTTAAAGAGTAACAGGTTGATTAATGAATACAGAGTTGCAGCTAGATAGGGAGAGTAAGTTCTAGTATTCTGTAGTAGTGCTAGGTGTCTATAATTAACAAGAATTTATTGCATACTTTCAAAAGGCTAGAAGAGAGGAGTTCAAATGTTTTCATCACAAAGAAATGATAAATGTTTACCTGACGATCATCACAGTGTCTGCATGTATCAAAATATTACTCTGTACCCCATAAATATGTACAATGATTACATGTCAATTAAAAAATAAAATTAAAAAATGTTTTAAAACACATAAAGAGTATTTTTTAATAACAGTGAACCAGCCAGCACTTTCTATACCTCCAGGGGTGGTTTCCTTTGCAACCACGGATTTAAGGAAAAGCTGGGGGTAGTTGCCCAAGCAAAAAGCAAGTTATATTAATTTCTCAGAGCTTTATTTTCCTTGTCTCTAAAGTGGGAGAAAGCCTAGTTGGAACCTCATTGTATAGAGATCACTCGTGATTCCTTCAAATGGATTCTGAATTTGGTAGGAAATATAAACTCACATCTTATCATCCTCCTATCTTCTTAAGAACTTCTAAAAAACCTAAACCAAACACAGAAAAGACTGAGGTCATTTTT
>NW_007726891.1:531509-533494 GCF_000696425.1 Galeopterus variegatus
ATGGGATCCGAACCCTCGGTGGGAGCGCCGCTGCGCTCCCAAGTGGCGCACTCTCCAGTGCACCACCGGGCCGGCCCAAGACTGAGGTCATTTTTGTTTAGAGGGTCTTCTCACTTCTGGGACGGCGGGAGCGCCGCCGCGCTCCCAAGTGGCGCACTCTCCAGTGCGCCACCGGGCCAGCCCAAGACTGAGGTCATTTTTGTTTAGAGGGTCTTCTCACTTCTGGGATGAATGATCACACTGGTGGCCCTGTAGATCTGAAAACTTCTTCAGCCTAATGGGAAAAGGATAGGAAACACCCTCCCCCCTGCAGTCTGCAATGGACAGACTCTTTGGAAAGTATTTATTCATATTTGGCCACTACACATTGCAAAGAGTTTGGATGGTCAAGAGAAACTATAAAAAAAAAATGCTGAAAACTGGAATGAAAGGTGAGTGGACCGACTCAGCAGAGCTGTCTCTGCTACTAACTACTGCATCAGGACCAGACTCATGCATGGTCTTGGTCCCAGTCTCTAAAAGTGACATTTTTCAGTCTCTAAAAGTCTTCCATGTCTAAATTATAAAAGAAAACCACAGACTGACTTGAGGGTCTGAAGTTTTTCCCCCTTTTATTCTTTAATATGTGAGGTGATGATTCATTTTTATTCAGCTCAGCAGTGAATCAAATAAAAAGTCAACAGGGGCTTAAAATAAAGCAGGAGAAACACTGGTTTGGATTGTAAAAAGAACCCCTTGACCTCTAGGATGATAAAACTAGAAAATTGGCTCCTAAGTGAAGTTTGCAAGCCTCCGTCACATAACATCTTAAAAAAGAAAATAAACTAGAAGTCCTGAGTGATTCAGTTCTCTAGATGGAGACTAGATGGTTTGTTTGTCAAACAATCTGAACTTTTTTATGTTGGCTAGTATTTCTAATGGACACTAAAAAGTCCTGCAGGGGGAGAAATATGGCACAGTATTGTGCTTGAGAGCAGAGACCTTGGGCTCTTGGTTCAGATTCTAACTTTGATACTTGCTGAGTGTATCAACTCTCTGAGCCTCACATTCCTCATGTGTATAGGTGAGATGCTATTATCAGCAATTTCAAAAGTTGTTAAGGAGATTTAATTAGTTAACCCATGCAAAGCTCCTAGAATAATTTCTGGCACAAAGTATGTATTACTATTATTATTTGTAAGACCCTAAGCCTAGAGTGTGGTTCATGTTGGGGGTTTTGCTGCAATGATGGAATGTCCAGGGGGAACACGAAACACTTGTTATCACAAATTGACCAGAAGCTCTGAAACTAATTTTTCCTTGAAAATGTTGCTTTTGATAGATGCCCCCGTCCAAAAAAAAAATTAATGCCTTTTGGGGAAGGTATATAATAAAAAGGACACAGTGAAAAAGGGATGTGGTCAAAAAAAGCTCCCTAGGGAAGAACAGTTTGGGGGCCTCTGATAGAGACCAAAAGCAACCCCGGCAATCATAGTGTGGTGACAAGTTAAAGAAAATGCATTAAAAACAATAAAGAACTTTAAAGATATTATTCGTCTTTAAACTTACTAAGATGGTCTTTCCTTCATGTCTGTTGGGCTTTCAGGGGTTGCTGGGTTAATAACAGGATATGAATAAGAGGTGGGAAATCAGCACCTAGGCGTGCTCTAATCTACTGTGGAAGCCTAAATGGATTTTGATAATGTCAAACCAAATGCAGGTGCCGGAGATGTGCAAGGGAGCTGGCCCCCAGAGGATGGTTGCTGTGGAGAAATTCAGACGAGGAGCCTCAAAGGTTGGTTCTTATGGTGGTGGGATCCCCCACCACCATCAACTTCAGGACACTGACCTAATAAATTAGCTGCTACTACCAGTGAGTAGATGCTACCTTCTCAGAAGCCACAGCTCCTTCTAGGGCTTTAGATGCTCCCCTCTTTCATATTCCACCCACTAATGAGACAGAACGCCTGGGTGATAAAGTACAGGCTTTGGAGCCAGTCAAAACT
>NW_007726892.1:0-746 GCF_000696425.1 Galeopterus variegatus
GGCCCAACAGGATGTGTGAGATCTGTAAGTCTCTGCCTCGCTATCTGGGCATTTCCCCTCTGTGTGTGCACACAATGGGGCCTCCCGGAGGGTGCGTCTTTTTTTCCGAGACTCCTTCTCCTTTGCCGGACCCCTCCCCTCTCTGTGTGCTCAGTACAGGGCTGGGGCGTGTCTTCTGCAATCCTCGTCTCTCAGCCCCGCCCAGCCCCAAAGGAGTCTCAGGCCTCTGCCACAGACACTGTGGGCGTTCCTGTGGCCCTGGTCAAGGTCTTCTCTGGGCCTCTCACCTTCCCTCCATTATTGCGGCCCCCTGTGTGGTTGAGTTATCTCCCACACCAGGGCTCGAGCCCCCCGGGGGAGGATCCCACAGCACACAGTTCCTCTTTGAATCCCCCCGGCGTGAGCCGGCTCGGGGCCCTCAGGCCAGCTCTTCCGCAGGATCAAGCGGGCTCGGGGGCACCCCGGTCACCCCTCTCCCAACCAGAAATCAGTCTGGGATTTTTCCAAACTAAAGGCCACAGAGATGGTATCTGCCTCCTGGGAGCAGGGAGTTTACCTGGGGCCGAGGCCCCAGGTGTGGTGGAGTGACAGTCTGGCCAGGATCTTCTTCCCTGCCCTCCCAATGCTGGCCGGGGGCTCCCCACGCCACCAGCCCCGCAAGAGATCCGCGGGAGGAGTGGGATTGGTGGCCACTCCACAGGCCCCGGGGGGCCCCGCGCTGAGGCACACAAGTGGCATGGCCCAGT
>NW_007726892.1:1688-201350 GCF_000696425.1 Galeopterus variegatus
CGTCTCTGCATCGCCGCTGCCATCTTTCCTGGCCTTTGTTGCCTTGGGCTGCTCGGTCTCCGGGCATGGTTGCTGCGCTCTCAGGAATCTTCTTTTGCATCGGCCCTAAAACCTCGAGACTGTAGTTGCTTTTTTTTTTCGTTGTAGATTAGTTGATCAGTGATTTATTTGTTTTTTGTTGCTCTTGGAAATGCAAATAGTACTCTGGCAGCACAGTGCACACTTCACAGGCTCTCTCTGTCCTCTGGCACGCTCACTCCAGACCCGTCGCCATCTTCGGAACTCCTTGATTGCTTTTTAAAATTTGTATTGAAAAGCAATATGCATACAGCAAAGTGGATATATCATAAGCTAAAATTTCAATAAATGTGTACAAACTGAACACACCTGTGTACCAGCACCCACACCAAGAAATAGAACATAACCAGAATTGTAGACTTCCTCCTCAGGTCCCCTATCACTCACTCCCTGAAGTCCCCCACACCCCAAAGGCTAGCTGCTTTCCTGACTTCTGAAACCAAGATTAGCATAGCTTGTTTGTAAGCTTTCTATAGATGGAAACATACATTTTTGTGTGTCTGTTTTCTTTCACCCAACATTGTGACTGTGTGCTTACCATGTCGTTGTGCATACTTGTAGTTCATTCCTTCTCACTCCTGTAAGTTTTATACCGTGTGATTATACTACAATTTGTTATTCACTGTTGATGGGCATTTAAATAGCTTCCAGACCAAGGATTTTAAAAATAGTGGCACTATGTATCTTTCAATACACATATGCATGAATGTCAGTTGGGTATACATCTGGACGTGGAAATTTGTGGCCATAGAGTATTCATATCTTTAGCTTTAACATTATAGATACTGCCAAACAGTTTCCAGAGTGGTTGTGCCAAGTTATACTCCCACTGGCAATGTATGAAAACTCTGGTTGCTCCACAGCCTCACTAACATTTGTTTTTTGTCTTTTCAGGGTTTTTTTTAAACATTTTTATTTTTGCCAATCTGGTGAGTGTGCATCAATGATTTTTTTTTGTATCAATGAATTTAATTTAGTAAATCCAATAGCCTCATTCTCCTTCAACATTTTCCATTGTAAATCCCCTCCTTTACATCCTAAACACCCCCTCGTCAGGTGCAGGGTATTCTGGTCCTTATCATCCCTTCTCCAGTGCCTCTTCCCTCTTTTACCCCTTCCAACATACAGCATTTTTCTTCTTTTTTTTTTCCTCCTACAAAATCTCTCTCAATGATTATGTCATTTACTACAGCTTAAATTGTCAACTCTATGAATATCTTCCTGTAGGTCCTGATTCCTTCAAGACTTGATAATTAGAGCAATCTTCCATCATTTTATTCATTTATTCACCCATTTGTTATTTGATACTTTCATAAGTACGTGTTTGACTATGGGAAACCAAGCACTTTGGGTTTTGTTTGCATTGTTCTATTTTTTTTTATTTTAAATTCTCAATATACACTGTAGTTGATTTTCATGACTGTTTACCTGTTCCTCTTCCCCCTTCCCTTTCTCCCTTCCCCCACCCCCACATCATATCTGTTCACTTGTCTTAACAAGTTCAAGGAATTGTTGTGATTGTTGTGTCTTCTTCATCCACACCATCCTTCATTTTTTGTGTTTATTTATTTATTTTTAGCTCCCACAAATAAGTGAGAACATGTGGTATTTCTCTTTCTGTGCCTGACTTGTTTCACTTAATATAATTTTCTCTAAGTCTATCCATATTGTTGCAAATGGTAGTATTTCATTCTTTTTTATAGCAGAGTAGAATTCCATTGTGTAGATATACCACATTTTCCTTATCCGCGCATCTGATGATGGACATTTGGGCTGGTTCCAACTCTTGGCTATCGTAAATAGTGCTGCAATAAACATTGGAGTACAGGTATCCCTTCCGCATGATGATTTCTATTCCTCTGGGGATATTCCCAGCAGTGGAATCGCTGGGTCATATGGTAAATCTGTCTGGAATTGTTTGAGGAAGCTCCATACCATTTTCCATAAAGGCTGCAGCATTTTGCAGCCCAACCAACAGTAAGTGAGAGTTCCTTTTTCTCTGCAACCTCACCAGCATTTATCATTCTCAGTCTTTTGGATGTTAGCCATCCTAACTGGAGTGAGATGGTATCTCAAAGTGGTTTTGATTTGCATTTCCCAGATGCTGAGTGATGTTGAGCATTTTCTCATGTGTCTGTTGACCATTCATATATCTTCCTTAGAGAAATGCCTATTCAGCTCCTTTGCCCATTTTTTAATTGGATTATTTGGTTTTTTTTGCTGTAAAGTTGTTTGAGTTCCTCGTATATTCTTTATATTAATCCTTTGTCAGATGTATATTTTGCAAATATTTTCTCCCACTCTGTTGGTCATATTTTCATTCCGTTGATTGTTTCTTTTGCTGTGCAGAAGCTTTTTAGTTTGATATAATCCCATTTGTGTATTTTTCCTTTAGTTGCCTGGGCTTTTTGGGTCATATTCATGAAGTCTGTACCCACTTCTACCTCCTGGACTGTTTCCCCTGTGTTTTCTTTAAGGAGTTTTATTGTTTCAGGATATATATTTATTTCTTTAATCCATTTTGAATTGATTTTGGTATATGGTGAGAAGTATGGGTCTAGTTTCATTATCCTACATGTGAATGTAAAGTTTTCCCTGCACCATTTGCTAAAGAGGCAGTCTCTTCCCTAGTGTGTAGACTTGGTGCATTTGTCAAAGATCAGATGGCTGTAGGTATATGAGTTGATTTCTGGGTTCTATTCCATTGATCCATGTCTCTGTTTTTATGCCAGTACCATGCTGTTTGGGTTATTATAGCTTTGTAATATAGTTTAAAGACAGGCGGTGCTATGCCTCCAGCTTTATTTTTTTTGCTCAGGATTGCTTTGGCTATGTGGGGTCTTTTGTTATTCCATATAAATGTCTGGATAGTTTTTTCCATTTCTGAGAAAAATGCCATTTGAATTTTGATGGGGATTGCATGGAATCTGTAGGTCACTTTAAGTAATATGGATATTGAATTTTGATGGGGATTGCATGCCATTTGAATTTTGATGGGGATTGCATGGAATCTGTAGGTCACTTTAAGTAATATGGATATTTTCACAATGTTAATTCTTCCAATCCAAGGGCAGGGGATATCTTTCCATCTTATTGTGTCCTGTTTAACTTCTCTTGACAGAGGTTGTAGTTCTCTTCATAGAGATTTTTAACATCCTTGGTTAACTTTATTTCTAAGTATTTCATTTTTTTTGGTGGCTATCGTAAATGGGCTAGCTTTCTTGATTTCTTTTTCTGCATGTTCACTGTTGGAGAATAGAAATGCTACTGAGTTCTGTGTGTTGTTTTTGTATCCTGCAACTCTGCTGCAATCATTTATCCACTCCAAGAGTTTTTTTCTAGAGGCTTTAGGCTGTTCAATGTATAGGATCATGTCATCCTCAAACAAGGACAGTTTGACTTCATCTTTTCCAATCTGGATGCCCTTTATTTCCTTCTCTTCTCTGATTGCTCTGGCTAGTACTTCCAACACTATGTTGAATAGGAGTGTTGAGAGTGGGCATCCTTGTCTAGTTCCTGTTCTTAAGGGAAAAGCTTTCTGCTTTTCCCCATTCAGGATAGTATTGGCAGTGGGCTTATCATATATGGTTTTAATTGTGTTGAGATATTTTCCACCTATACCTAACTTGTAGAGAGTCTTTATCATGAAAGAATGTTGAATTTTGTCAAATGCTTTTTCAGCATGTATAAAAATGATCATATGATTTTTGTCTTTGCTTTTATTGGTGTGGTGTATCACATTTTTTGATTTGCTTACATTGAACCAACCTTGCATCCATGGGATGAATTCCACTTGATCATGGTGTATAATTTTGTGTATGTGTTGCTGTATTCTGCTAGCTAGTATTTTATTGAGAATTTTCGCATCTATATTTATCAAGGATATTGGCCTGTAGTTTTCTATTTTTGATGCATCTTTGTCCGGTTTTGGTATCAGGGTGATATTTGCCTCATAGAATGAGTTTGGGAGAATGGCTTCTGTTTCAATCTTTTGGAATAATCTGTCTATAGAGAATTGGTATCAGTTCCTCTTTGAAGGTTTGGTAGAATTCTGCAGTGAACCTGTGTGGTCCTGGACTTTTTGTTGGGAGCCTTCTGATAACAACTTCAATCTTTTTTACTGTTTTTGGTCTGTTCAGATTTTCTATATCTTCTTCTTGGCTCAGTTTTGGTAGTTTGTATGTGTCCAGAAATTTATCCATTTCCTCCAGATTTTCAAATTTGTTGGCATATAGTTGTTTACAGTAGTCTCTAATGATTCCTTGTATTTCTGAAGTGTCAGTTGTAATATCACCTTTTTCATTTCTAATTTTTATTTGGGTCTTCTCTCTTCTTTTCTTAGTTACCCTTGCTAAAGGGAACCAAGCATTTTGATAGGAAGTAGAGATATAAATTCTAATAAGCAATGGTCCTTGCCCTCAGACACTTTACTGCCTCAGGAAGGCAACAACAAATAAGTCAGCTTTGCAGTATTTGCAAAATATGCTGTGGGAGAGGTTTAGAGATAACATGAGGCAAAGAGAAAGCACCAAGATGAAAGAATAAGGGTGAGAAGTGATATAAGAAGTCTTCCCCTAGGATATGATATCTAACCTGAATCTAGAAGAATTTTCAGAGGTTATTTGGGTGAAGAGTACTGGGAAGGGACAGAGAGGAACCTACATGTGCAAAAATATGGAGAACACATCATATACAATGAAACTAAGTAGTTCAGAACGGATGAGGATTGGCTGTGGGAGAGAATAGAATCAAACGATGAGTCTGGGCACATACATTAAAGGGCTTCAATGCCTTGCTAGGAAGCAACTGATTCAATAAATCAAGAAATCCATGAATGTATTGGGATAGTGCTGTTTAATTTACTAAAAGGATCATGTCTGAGTAAGGGATTCTATTTTAGTACCAAAACTAAGGCAGCCATATGTCCTGGCTTTTCCAGGACTTTACTGATTTAAAATATTTTGTCTAATAAGACATACAGCACAATTGAGGGTCAAGAAAATTTTGTTACCGTAACCTCAATCCACCCCACATACCATAGTATTTTTCCAAATAAATGGTGTCATTGTTTCTGGTTGGTATCCTATACAGAAAAGAATCCTGATTGGTGAGCTTGCAAAACATACTGATAAATACTCAAATGTACAACTCCAATTAAAACCAGAGCCAGAAGCCTGTGCTACAGGCAGTGAAAATACTCTTCCCACAGTTACATTTACTTTATTAATAGTTTGTCGCCTAAAGGCCTAAGAAAAAATAATTCATATTTTGTTATTACTTTGTTATCTTGACGTTAACTGAGGATTTTTGTTGTTGTTTTTCATTAGCTGAAGTATTTTGGGCTTGGCTACTAGAATAACAGAAACTTTAGCTACCTTTGACAATCTGGATGTAGCTGTCTTATATTTAGAGGGTTTATATGACTCAGTTTCTGCAAGAAGTTAAGCTCCTGGAAACTCAACCCAATCAAGAATGTTTCAAGAGAAATTCCAAACTTTAGACTTACTTAAGGATAATTACCAGTTCCAATTCACAACCCACAGCAGCAACACTTGAAAGCTTCTGTCCTCGGTCTGTATCTTCTTGCCTCTTGCAACTGCTCCAGAGCCTCTACCTTACCAAACCCCTGACAGTCTCCTCCTCTCTCTACCTGAGCTCTTTATTATGAAGATTGTTGTAGTTTTTGGCTTTATTCCTACTTGTCTTTGCTTGTTACCTGAATTCTCCATCATAATGGACACCTAAAGTTTAAATGGGCAGGTAGGAATGTTTTTCATTCCCCCCCCCCCCCCACACACACCGTTTTGTTCTTTTCTCTACCCATTCTCCTACAATGGGGTTCGGGACACACGACCCCAAAATATGCCACCTTGGCATTTGCAGAGGCAGCAGAGACATAGAGAAGAATCTGAACAAACATCTGCTAAGTTCCCCCAAGTTTATCACCATCAGATTATACCTTTATTGTCCCCAATCATACTTCCACATGACTGTCCCATGACAAATATTGAATGATCCCACTTATATGAGATAGCTGGAATAGGCAAATTCAGTTGCTCAAAAACAATTAAGCAGAGACTTACCACAGGATCCAGCAATTCCACTCTTGTGTATTTTAATCCAAAGGATTAAAAGCAGGACCTCAAACAGATATTTGTACAGCAGTGTTCATAGAAGCATTATTCCCAATAACCCTCAATTGGAAACAACCCAATGTCTACTGATGGATGAATGGATAAATAAAACGTGGTATAAACATATAATGGAATATTATTCAGTCATAAAAAAGGAATGAAATTCAGATACATGCTACAACATAGATGGACCTTGCAGAAATTATGCTGTGAAGTAAGCCAGTCACAAAAGGACAAATGCTGAATGATCTCACTTATAAGAGGTAGCAATAATAGGCAAATTCATAAACACGAAAGTGGAGTAGTGGTTACGGGGCCTGGAGAAGGAAGGGAATGGGGAGTTATTGTTTAGCACATGCAGAGTCTCAGTTTTGGGTGATGAAAGGTTTTGGAGATATACAGTGATGGTGGTTGCACAACACTGTGAAAGGTCTTAGTGCCACTAAATTGCACACTTAATTAAAATGGCAAATTTTTAAATTATGTACACATTGAAAGAATAATATTAGGTGAAACGAGTCAGGCAGAGAAAAAGAAATACCACATGTTTTCACTTATTGGAGGGAGCTAAAGGTGAATGAATCAATTCACACACATACATACACACACACACACACTCACACACACACACACAAAAACAAACAAACAACAACAACAAAAAAAAACTGGGGGGGGGGGAGAGGAAGATATAACAACCACAATTTTTTTTGAAGTTCTTACAACAAGCAAATGGAGGGGACACACTTGTGTGGGAGGGGGGAGAGGGAAGAGGGAGGGAGGTTTCAGTGATGGGACATAATAATCAACTACATTGTATATTGACAAAATAAAAATAATAATAAATAAATAAATATATATATAAAAAAATAAACAAGTTTACTTCCTCCTTCCCCCCCCCAAAAATAAATAAATAAATAAATAAAAATAATAAATTATGCACACAATAAAATAAATAAAATTGAGAAGGGGAGAAGAAAGTATCCTCACGTTAATAGTATCCTCATCATACAGAAAAATTTCAGGTAGGTGAATTGAGCTATTGACATGACAGAATTTCCTATGTTTGATGAAAGTAAGAATACTGCTTAATTTATAAAATACCTGTATAAGTTGCTTTTCACCTTTAACATGATGTAGTCTCCTTATTCATAATACACTTTACCACTGACTGCTTTCATGTTGGTGTGTTTTAAAGCAGTTCCTCAGGTTTATAATCTGTGTTTCCATGTATATCGTTCTGGAAGAAAACTAGAGAAGCAGTACAGAGGATTTTGCCTCCTTCTCACCCACAATTACAAAACTCCGGCAACTCTAGAAACCTATTCCCAAACAGTTCTGGGTACACTTGCCTCAGTTACACTCATCAGCACTGTGGCCACTGTTTTCCTCCTTTTTCATTCTGGCTATTGGGGTGATGTCATCTGTTGCTATAGAAGCTGCCAGTGTCCCTGGGTCCACACATTTTATGGATGTGAGATGTCCCCTCCTGCTTCACTGTCCCACACGAAAGACGATCCAGCATGTTGCTCAGGCAGGGTTGTCACATTTTTGTCTTTTCTGCATCAAAACTATCATGGTGATTTTGTAGAGGATGCTAGATTCTCCTCTTTTGAATGGCTCTTATTCTTTGCCCTTAAAAATAATCTGCCAAAGGCAGCTCTTAACTATGAAAAGAATATTCAGAGATTTCCTTTCATTGTCCTTACTAAGGCAGAGCCTTATTAAAAACTAGTTGCAAAGCCAAGATTTTTCCCCACAGATGAAGCCCTTTAATGTATGTCTCCAGACTCATCTTTTGATTCTATTCTCTCCCACAGCCAGTTCTCATCCATTCTGAACTTATTAGTTTCATTGTATATGATGTGTTTGTTCTCCAGACTTTTGCACATGTAGGTTCCTCTCTGTCCCTTCCCTGTACTCTTTTCCCAAATAATCTCTGATAATTCCTCTAGATTCATGTCCTAGGGGAAGACTTCTTATATCACCTCTCACCCTTATTCTTTCTTCTTGGTGCTTTCATTGTATATATTCCATCAATCATGATAAATATGAAGCCTTATGTCAATGTGAATAGTTTACAAATCATTTCCTGGAAGGGAAAATTAGAAAAAAATAATTTACAGCTACTTTTAAGTCCTTGATTTAACAGTTTTGTCTCCTAGAATACTCCAAGCTTATATGAGTATGATTCTTTCCAAATGCTGCAAAGAGAGAGTCTAGTCTTCAACTTTTTATACTATGTTATAGAATCATATTATATATTTTCTACAACAATTTGGCAAGGAATAATTCCAAATAAATTAGCCTAATAAGCAGCAGGTTTTTCTCTTTTTTCCTAATTTAACAACTTTTTAAAATTCTTTACAAAAATACATTCACATTTATGAGTTAAATCTTGTAGATAAGTGAAAGAGAAAGAGCTGGGAAAAGGTTAACAGATTTGTGAACATATGATAGTGTCTTTGAAAGCACACTTTCAGAACGAGGGGAGAAGTTTGAAAAGATTAGGTAGCAAATGGGAAATAGGGAAGAAAGGAAAGTTAGCAGTGACTAAACTTTTCAGAATTAAGCTCCAGGAAGCTCCAGGTTTAAACATTAGGAGGAAGAGAAAAACAAGCCAGTTGTTCACTTGCACATAAAGACTAAGAAAGGTTTCTTTTTGTGGAATAATAATATACAGAATAAGGGTAGAACAAGAAGAAGCAACAGGGTACAGAAAAGTATTAAAGGTATACAAAGTAGCCAGCAAATAAGTAAGCTCAGATCTCCACCCCTGGGCGTTCCTGTTAGCAAATCCTATCAATTCTACAACTTTCCCATTTTTGTAAATTTCTCTACCACCTTCTCAATCACGTGCTTAAAACTTCACATTTTTTTCCCTTTGCACTTCTGTCTAGTTATTCAACAAGTCCTGCCAATACATCTTTTAAAGTAGTTCTCAAATGTAACCCTTTTCTTGTTCCCGAGTGCTATATTGATACACAATTTCAATCCCTTCATAACTTTATCCTGGTTACTCCAATACTTACCGTTTATTCCTTACTAGTTTGTTTTTTCTTGCTAATTTTTTAGTAATTTTGTACCAAATATACTCTACTAATTTATGAACATATAATCTACATAATAAGAACAGCACATATTTAACAATGTATGATTTGATGAATTTTGATATATGAATACACCCAAGAGAATTCAATCAAGACCATCCCACCCTGGAAAGTTTCTGAGTGTCCTTTGCAATCAATTTTTCCCTCTCCTCCCCCAGGCAACCAATGAACTCCTTTCTGTCACTATACTTAAGTTTTCATTTTCTACAAAATTTTGTATTTTGTATAAATAGGACCACTTAGCATGTACTTCGCATAATGATTTTAAGATTTATGCATGTGGTGCTTGTATCAGTGTTTGATCCTTTTTATTGCTGTGTGATATCCCCTTGAATGGATATGCCATATTTTGTTTACTTATTTACCTGGCAATGGACCTACAGTCTGTTTCCAGTTTGGAACTATTACAGATAAAGTTGCTATGAGCATTCATGTCAAAGTTTTTGTGCGGACATAGTTTTCATTTATCTAGGGTAAATTCCAAGGAGTGGAATGGGGTTGAGTTATGTTTTAGAGTATGTTTAACTTTTTAGGAAACCAGCAAACTGTTTTCGACTTGGTTATTTGGTCTTACATTCCCACCAACGAGGCAGGAGCGTTCCAGTTGCTCCACATCCTTGTCAAAACACAGTATTTTTAGTCTTTTTAGTAATAGCCATTTTACTGCGTATACAGGGGTACCTCATCATGGTTTTAATTTGGATGTCCCTGATGGTTAACAATGTTAAAAATCTCTTTATATGCTTATTTTTCATTTCTACATTTTCTATGAAGTGCCTCTTCAAATCTTTTTCCCATTTTGTTTATTGTCGGCCTGTCGTCATATATTTTAGTTACGAGGGGGGTTGTTTTGTTTTGTATATCCTAGATACAAGTCTTTTATCTGATGGTTGTGCTGCAAATATTTTCTCCTATACTGTAGCTTGGTCATCACCATTGGGATCAGTAAATCTTTGCCCTTTTTCTCCCCCAAGTCATTCAAGTGTATAATCCCTGGAATAATGCAATGAGAGTGTGGAACATTTTACCAACTTTGAAGGGACCTCCCAGTGCCTCAGCCTCAGTAGAAGTGCTATTGGAAAAAAACATTTCCATTATGCTATGATAATAACTCTTTTTTAATCCAATAATGGAGATAATATGCTATTGAGTGTGTGGGTAGACATGAAAAATACAGCAGATGGTTTTGCCTTTGCTGTTGTCACTGTGTGGGGGACACTGTTGAACAGGTAACTGCAGTGGGTGGAAGGTGAAGGTATGTTGATAGATTTTTGAGGGAGAGAGATTTCAAAAGGAAAATAGACTGGAAATGTACCTGCTTCTGCAAAAAAGGAAACAAAGTAACAACCAAAAAAAGCCACTATTCGGGAGGGAGCCACGCTTTCAGTAACGCACACATGCACAAAGAGAGGGAAAGAGACTACAAAGAGAGATGAGCCCCAATCTGCTTTCCCTCTTTCTACTAAAATCATGCATATCCTACTGGTGGATTTCAGTATTCTAGATATTAGATTACACATGCTTCCTTTGACTCTTCAAAAAGCTAGAGAAAATGTCCAAGATGAAAGCTTCAGGGAAGATAAAAGACACAAAACCAGGGGTCGGTGAGAAATTAGCTCAGAAAAACTCCTTGTCTTAATACAAAGTAAGTGAAGCCAAAAACGTTATTTAAAAATAGTGATTTAGGGCCGGCCCAGTGGCGCACTGCTACAGTGCACCGCTTGGGAGCTTGGCGGCGCTCCCGCCGAGGGTTCATACAGACCAGTTCCCACTCACTGGCTGAGCGAGGTGCAGGCGCGGCGAGGGTTGAGATCCCGTTGCCAGTCCCGGTCCGGTGTGGGCGCAACACTGAGGGTTGCAATCCATTGCTGGACACGAAAAAAGACAAAAAAAAAAAAAATTGAAATCATTTCAAGTATCTTTCAGACCACAACAGATTAAAACTAGAAATCTGTAACAAGTGAAACTCTAGAAACTATACAAATACATGAAAATTAAATACTGTTCCAGAGTGACTGATGGGTCCAAGAAGACATTAAACAGGAAATCAAAAAATTGCTTGAAACTAAAGAAAATAAAGACACATCATACCAAAACCTGTGGGATACTGCAAAAGCAGTACTAAGAGGGAAGTGTATTTCAATAAACACTTACGTCAAAAGAATAGAAAGATTTCAAGTAACCAACCTAAAGCTACATTTCAAAGAAAGAGAAAAGCAAGAACAATCTGATCCCAAAATCAGTAAACAGAAATAAATAATTAAAATCAAAGCAGAACTAAGTGGAGACCCAAAAAATGATACAAAAGATCAATGAAACAAAAAGTTGTTTTTAGAGGAAGATAAATGAAATAGACAAGCCATTAGCTAGGCTAACTAAAAAAAAGAAGAGAGAAGACCCAAATAACAAAAATCAGAAATGAAAAAGGAGACATTACAACCAACTCCACAGAAATTAAAAGAATCATTAGAGGCTATTATAAACAACTATACACAAAGAAATTTGAAAACCTGGAGGAATGGATAAATTTGGAGACAAAACTCAGACTACCAAAACAGAACCATGAAGAAATAGAAAATCTGAACAGAATAATAACACGCAATGAGATTGAAGCAGTAATCAGCAATCTCCCCAGAAAAGCCCAGGACCAGATGGCTTTACTGCTGAATTCTACCAAACCTTTACAGAGGAATTAATACTAATTCTCTTCAAATTATTCCAAAAATCAAAAAAAAGGCCATTCTCCCAAAATCATTCTATGAGGCCAGCATCACCCTGATACCAAAACCAGAAAAAAAGATACAACCAAAAAAGAAAACTACAGCCCAGTATCTCTGATGAACATAAACACAAAAATCCTCAACAAAATATTAGCAATCAGAACACAGCAACACATCAAAAAGATTATACACCATGATCAAGTGGGATTCATCCCAGCAATGCAAGGATGGTTCAACAGATACAAGTCAATAAATGTGATACATCACATCAACAAAATCAAGGACAAAAACCATATGATTATCTCTATAGACACAGAAAAAGCATTTGACAAAATTCATCATCCCTTCATGATAAAGACTGTCATCAAATTAAGAACAGAAGGAAAGTATCTTAACACAATAAAAGCATATATTGACAAACCCACCACCAATATATATGACAAACCCACCATCAATATAATCCTGAATGGGGAAAAGCTGAAAGCTTTTCCATTAAGAACAGGCAGAAGACAAGGATGCCTGTTCTCACCACTCCTATTCAACATAGTACTGGATGTACTAGTCAGAGCAATCAGGCAAGAGAAAGAAATAAAGGGCACCCGGATAGGAAAAGATAAATTCAAACTGTTGCTGCTTGCAGATGACATGATCCTATACATAAAAAACATAAAGACACTACCAACAAATGCTTAGAGTTAATAAATGATTTCAGTAAAGTTGCAAGATACAAAATCAACACACAAAAATCAGTTTTTTATACTCCAATAATGAATTAGAAGAAAAAGAAATCAAGCCCATTTATAATAGTCACCAAAAAATAAAATAAAATACCTAGGAAATCAATTTAACCAAGGAAGTGAAAGATCTCTAAAATGAGAATTACATATAACTGCTGGAAGAAATTAAAGAGGGCACAAGAAGAGGGAAACACATTTTGTGCTCTTGGACTGGAAGAATTAACATTGTGAAAATGTCCATACTATTCAAAGTGATCTACAGATTCAATGCAATCCCCTTCAAAATACCAATGATATTCTTCACAGAAATAGAACAACAATCCTAACATTCATGTGGAACAAGAAAAGACCCCAAATACCCAAAGTAATCCTGAACAAAAAAAGTGAAGCTGGAGATATTACACTACCTGACTTCAAATTATACTACAAAGCTATAGTAGCAAAAACAGCATGGTACTGGCATAAAAACAGACACTCAGACCAATGGAACAGAGTGGAGGAGCCAGAAATCAACCCACATACTTATAGCCAACTGATATTTGACAAGGGCGGCAGGAGCATACACTGGGGAAAGGATGGCCTCTTCAATAAGTGATGCTGAGAAAACTGGACACCCATATGTAAAGGAATGAAACTAGACCTGTACCCCTTGCCATATATCAACATCAACTCGAAATGGATTAAAGACTTACATGTAAGACCTGACAGTATAAAACCACTAAAAGAAAACATAGTAGAAACACTTCAGGAAGTAGGACTGGGCAGAGACTTTATGAATAAGACCCCAAAGCACAGGCAACAAAAGAAAATATAAACAAATGGGACCATATCAAACTAAAAAGCTTCTGAACAGCAAAACAAACAGTTAACAGAGAGAAAAGACAACAAAATGGGAGAAAATATTTACAATGACACATCTAACAAGGCATTAATATCCAAAATACACAAGGAACTCGAACAACTTAAATGGCAAAAAAAAAAAAAAAAAAAAAAAAAAAAAAAAAAAACAATTTAAAAAAAGGGGAAAGGGGGTAAAAAGGCAATTTTCAAAGGAAAAAAAAAAAAAAAGAAACCCGAAAAAATAAAATGGAAAAAAAAAAAAAAAGAAACCCGAAAAAATAAAATGGAAAAAAAAAAAAAAAGAAACCCGAAAAAATAAAATGGAAAAAAAAAAAAAAAGAAACCCGAAAAAATAAAATGGAAAAAAAAAAAAAAAGAAACCCGAAAAAATAAAATGGAAAAAAAAAAAAAAAGAAACCCGAAAAAATAAAATGGAAAAAAAAAAAAAAAGAAACCCGAAAAAATAAAATGGAAAAAAAAAAAAAAAGAAACCCGAAAAAATAAAATGGAAAAAAAAAAAAAGGAAAAAAAAAAAAAAAAAAAAAAAAAAAACAAGTAAACCAATTTAAAAAATGGGTAAAGGAGCTAAATAGGCAATTCTCAAAGGAAGATATACAAATGGCCAACAGGTACATGAAAAAATGCTCAACGTCACTGAGCATCAAGGAAATGCAAATCAAAACCACACTGAGATATCATCTCACTCCAGTTAGACTGGCCAGTATCAAAAAGACAGAGAATAACAAATGCTGGCAAGGATGCAGAGAAAGGGGACCCTCCTACACTGTTAGTGGGACTGTAAATTAGTGCAGCCACTATGGAGAACAGTATGGAGTTTCCTCAAACAACTACAGATAGAATTGTCATATGATCCAGGAACCCCACTGCTGGGTATACACCTAAAGGAAAGGAAATCATCATGTCGAAGGGATACCTGCATTCCCATGTTCATCGCAGCTCTATTTGCAATAGCTAAGAGTTGGAACCAACCTTAACATCCATCAATAGATGACTGGGTAAGGAAAATGTGGTATATATACACAATGGAATACTACTCTGCCACTAAAAGGAATGAAATTCTGCCATTTGCAGCAACATGGATGAACATAGAGAAAACTATGTGAGATGAAATAAGCCAGGCACAGAAGGAGAAATACTGCATGTTCTCACTCATAAGCCATAGCTAAAATAATGTGGGAGGGGGGAGCAAAAAAAAAAGAAAGAAAGAAAGATATGACAATCATAATAATTCATTGAACTTTCAAATGCAGAGCATGGAACTGAGGCCACCAGAGGTGGGAAAAGGGGAGGGGAGGAGAGGTTAGGGAGAAGCAGGTAAAGGGCCACAAAAAATGATTACATTGTGTAATGATAAATATTGTAATAAAAACTAAATTTAAAGAAAAAAATTTTTTAAAGAATTAAACACCATGACCAGGTGGGATTTATCTCAGGGATGCGAACATGGGTCAACATAAGAAAATTAATCCATGTAATACACCATATTAATAGAACTTCAAACAAAGAAGAAAAGTACATGATCATCTCAATAGACAGAAAATGAATTTGACAAAATTTGTTACTCAGCAAATTAGAAGAAAGGGGCTTTCTTAACATAGTAAAGGTAATTTATGAAAAACCGACAGCTACCATCATATTCAATGATGAGAGACTGAAAGCTTTTCCCCTAAGATTAAGAACAAGACAAGGATACCCACTTTTGCACTGTTATTCAACATTGTACTTCAAATCTTAGTCAAGCATTTATGCCAAAAAAAAGAAATAAAAGGCATCCAAATTTGAAATAAAGATGTGAAACCATCTCTATTTGTAAATGACAGGATTCTATAAATAGAAAATCCCAAAAAATACTCACACACAAAAAACTAAGATTGCCAATAAATATTCAGCAAAGTTGTAAGGTGCAAGAACAACATACAAAATCAGTTGTATTTCTACACACCAGCAATAAACAATCTGAAAAAGAAACTAAACAAACAATTCCATTTACAATAGCATCTAAAAAATAAAATACCTAGGAATAAATTTAACCAAGGAAGTGAAAGACTTGTCCACTGAAATCTATAAAATATTATTGAAAGAAATTAAAGATTTAATTATATGGAAAATAGAACCCATGTTTATGGATTGAAAGACCTAATATTTTTGGGCCGGCCCAGTGGCGCACTGCTACAGTGCGCCGCTTGGGAGCGCGGTGGCGCTCCCGCCGAGGGTTCAGATCCCACATACAGACCAGTTCCCGCTCGCTGGCTGAGTGAGGTGCAGGCGCAACACCGAGGGTTGCGATCCCGTTGCTGGTCCCGGTCTGGTACAGGCGCAACACTGAGGGTTGCGATCCGTTGCCGGACACGAAAAAAGACAAAAAAAAAAGAAAGACCTAATATTGTTAAGATGGCAATACTCTCCAAAGGGATCTACAGATTCAAAACAACCCCATTCAAAATTCCAGTGACCTTTATTGCAGAAATGGAAAAGACAATCTTCAAATTCATATGGAATTGCAAGGGACCCCAAACAGTCAAAATAATCTCCAAAGAGAAAAACAAAGGTAGAGGATTCACTTTCCAATTTGAAAACTTACTGGAAGTCTACAATAATCAAAATAGTGTGATACTGGCATAAAGATAGACATATAGACCAATGAAATAGACCTGACAGTCCAGCAATAAACCCAATGTCTATGATCAATTAATTGTCAACAAGGTTGCCATTCAATAGTCTCCTTAACAATGGACTCTTTAAAAAGAGACCATTCAATAGTCTCTTTAACGAATGGTGCTATGACAACTGAATAACCACATGCAAAAGAATGAAGATGGGCCACTACCTCATATCACAAACAAAAAATTACTCCAAATGGATCAATGAAATAAATACAAGAGCTAAAACCATAAAACTATTAGAAGAAAACATAGGAGTAAATCTTCATGACCTCAGATTTGGCAATGAATTTTTAGATTTGACACCAAAAGCAACAGCCACAGAAGAAAAAAAAATAGGTAAATTTGATTAAATCTAGGTTAAAAATAT
Organism: Galeopterus variegatus; assembly: GCF_000696425.1. NCBI lineage: Eukaryota > Metazoa > Chordata > Mammalia > Dermoptera > Cynocephalidae > Galeopterus > Galeopterus variegatus. The sequence goes on from NW_007726892.1 coordinate 18,356, forward strand.
ACTAAATTGACATTGTCAAGAAAATTACAGACAACCTACAAAATGGGATACATTATCTGCAAATCATATTCTGATTAGGGTTTAGTATCCAGAGTATATAAGGAACACTTGCAACTCAACAACAAAAAGACAAAATTTCCAGTTAAAAAATGGGCAATAAATGTGAGCAGACATTTCTTCAAAAAGATACACAAATGACCAACAAGCACATGAGGACATGCGGAGATGTTCAATTTCATTTGTCATTGTATTAGTCCATTTGGTGTTGCTATAACAGAATACCTGAGACTGTATGTATAAAGAAAATGAAATTTATTGCTTACAATTTCTGAGGCTGGGAAGTCCAAAGTCCATCTGGTGGTGACAACAGTGACCCAGGCATCTCACATTGCAAAATGGTGAAAGCAGAGAGAGCAGCAGAGAAAGACAGACTCTCCTCTTCACTTAAAGCCCTCAGAACCACACCCCTGACCATCATTTTTAATCCATTCACCACTGCATGGTCCTACAATCCAATCAGCCCTTCAGGGCTCCACCTTTCAATTACCATAATAGGATTTCCCACCCTTTTCTAATACATAAAACTTTGGGGACACAATTCAAGTTCCAGTGAGTTTTGGGGGGACATAATTCAATCCACTACAGTCATTAAGGAAATGCAAATCAAAACCACAATGGGATACCACTTCACCCATACTGGGATGGCAAAACTAATATATATATATATGCATATATGTATATAAATATATAGAGAGAGACACACACACACATATATATGCATATATATGTATATATGTGTGTGTGTGTGTGTGTGTGTGTGTATATATATATATATATATGTACATATACTTTTTAATGGAAAATAACCAGTGTTGGCGAGGATATAGAGAATAGGCGTCGTCATGCATTGCTGGTGGGAATGGTAAGTGGTGTAGCCACTGTGAGAAACAGTTTGACAGCTCTTCAAAAAGCTAAACTTAGAATTATCTTATGATCCAGCAATTCCACTTCTAGGCATATATCCAAGAGAAATGAAAACATATGTCTACACAGAAACTTAAACACAAATGCTTATAACAGCATTCTTCATAAGACCCCCAAAGTGGAAACCACCCAAATGTCCATCAATGGATAAATGTATAAACAAATTGTGATATATACATGTAATAGAATATTATTCAGCCATAAAAAGGAATGAAGCACTGATACTGCTACAACATGGTTGAATCTTGAAAACATTATGCTAAGTGGAAGAAGTCAGACACACAAGGTCACATGTCATATGATTATTTTTATATGAAACATCCAGAACAGGCAAATTCATAGAGACAGAAAGAGATTAGTCGTTGCCAGGGAGTGGAGGAAAGAACAAATGGGGATTTATGATTACTTAGAGGGTGTAGCTGTTCTTCTGGAGTGATGAGGAAGTTTTCAAACTAGAGAGAGGTGGTGGTTGCACACTGTTGTGAATGCACTAAACACTATGGAATTGTACATTTTTAAACAATTAATTGTATGCTGCATGAATTTCACCTCAATTTAAAAAAACTTGATGAATCAAGAAATAGTAATATGGTCATATTATTACAGAGATGAAATTAATCATAGCAACAGTTAAAAGAGGTAACAAGTGGTCACTTCTGGAGACTAGGACTTAAATGGGAGGAGAGATTCATGGTAGGGAACTATAGCTTCTTATTCTTAGACTTTCCATACAATTTAATTTTTGTTTTAACTATGTGCATGTATTACTTTGATGAAAAAAAGTTTTAATTATTTTTAAAAGATAAGCGTTCCAGATGCTGGAGGTACTGGCAGTTCTATATGGATTCTCAGGGAACACAGGAGAATGAGCCCGTTGTCAACACACACAAGAGAATAACCACACACCAGAAACCTCTGCAGAAGTAAAATCCAAGGTTGGCAGTTTGCAGGCAGGGGTCACAACCCCATTGTGAGGGGTTGACGGAATCTCTGAGGCCTTTGTCACATGGCGACCACCCAGCTCCAGGTGCTGAATTCATCACCATCACCAGCATCAGTCTGGGTCTGGATTCTTTCCTGATGTTCCAGTAGGTGTCCTCATGCAGTGTCTTTTGAGTCCGTTCCAAAAACATCTCAATACCTTCTGGATAATAAACCACACATCCAATCCATCAGCAAGACTAGTCGGTTCTAATTCCAAAATCCGTGTCCAATGGGTTCTCTTTTCACCATCTTTCACTACCGATAATCCCTGCCATTGCCACCGTCAAAAACAAATTGCTTCTGTCTGAACAAGTACAGAAACCTCCTAAGTGCTGCTACCTACCCCACCCCACCTCCAGCTCATCCTCCACTCACCACCCAGAGTGATCTTTTAATGAAATCCAGTCATGTTGGAGGGAATGTAAATTAGTACAACCATTATGGAAAACAGTATGGAGGTTCCTCAAAAAGCTACAAATAGAACTACATACAGTACGATGCAGCAATCCCACTGCTGGGTATTTATACAAAGGAAAGAAAATTAGCATACAGAAAAGATATCTGCATAGCCATGTTTATTGCAGCACTATTCACAATAGCCAAGATATAAAATCAATCTAGGTGTCCATCAGCAGTTGAATGGATAAAGAAATGTGTATATATACACAATGGAATATTACACAGCCATGAAAAAAATGAAATTCTGTCATTTGCAGCATCAGGGATGAGCCTGGAAGATGTTATGTTAAGGAAAATAAAATAGGACAGGCACATGTTCTCATGCATATGTGGGAGCTTTAAAAAAAAAGTTGAGCTTTTAGAAGTAAAGATTAGAATTGTGGTTACTAGATGCTGGGAAGCGGAGGGGGAGGAGGGATGGGAGAGGTTGGCTAATGGATACAAAATTACAAGTAGACAGGAAAAATAAGTTCAGTGGTGTACAGCAGTGCTAGGCATCTATAATTAACAATAATTTATTGTATGTTCTCAGATGGCTGGAGGAGCAGGGTTCAAATGTCCTCGTTACAAAGAAACAATAAATTGTTGTGAAATGAATATGCTAATTACCCTTATCAGATCATCACACATTGTTTACATGTATTGAAATATAACTCTGTACCCCATAAAAATGTACGATAGATAGGTGTCAATTAAAAATAATATTTAAAAAAATTTTTTTAATATTTTAAATCCTATCATGTCACTCTTGTTGAAATCTTTCAATGGATTCCTCTTACTCTTCAAATATTACAGAATCCTTCATGCAGCTTGATTCGGCCTTCTCCAGTTTATCACCCTTCCGTTTCTTGGTCTTCTCTGTTGCTACACACCCCAGGACCTTCACACATGCTCTTCAACCCTCTAAAATGCTCATTCCTCCCATAGCACCCACCACTATCCTTCAGGTCCAGGTAAAGGGGCTCCTATTGTGGGAAGATTCTGCAGCCCCCTCCTCTAACCAGCTTGGGTCTCCTGCTGTTCAGTCTCTTGCTTTTCCTTAGTAACAGTTAGCCCAATTTTAATTATATTGTATTTAATTATTTATTTGACTTCCCTCTCTCTCTCTCTCTCTCTCACTAGACTGCGCACTCCATGAATAAGGGTAAGGACTGGAGGCATTTGTGAGCTGCTGTTTCTTCATCCCTTAACACAGGCTTGGGCACATAGTAGATACGTCATAGATTGTTGAATGAATGAATAAATGAGTAAAAATCATTTCTCTCTCTTCTAGAAAAAGGCTTATATTTATGGCTGAATGTCTACCACTTCTGCAAGTAAAATTAAAACTTTTATTTTTAAGCTTCTTACCAATCTTCATTAGGATGAACAAATGCATATATCTCAATGCCTAAAGGTAGAAAACTCATTTAAAATGAATACTTTACAACAGGATTCTCACCACGCACCAGTGCATCTGCTCCAATTACAAATCAACAGGTTGAGAAAATGACAAGTGATTCTAATGCAAGTATTTTTAATAAAGAATTTATTCAAAAAGTTTAAAAACCCCAAGTAACAATATTTTTGAACTTCAGAGCACATCACATCATAAACACAACATTAGGTCACAAAGCTCACAATAATTTGAGGTGTGATTTTTAAGTAATTCAAGGAACTAGCTATCCCTTCTGATCACTCACTCTCAGAATGCTACACATGCAGAGCAAATGGAAAGTTTTCGTAGCAATGGCTTTCTACCAAGAGTGTTTATTGTTACAGCTCCCTAGTCTTTCTATGGTTCAGTTATTTCCTGGTTGAGTCACGCTGAAGCTACATATTAGCTCTAAGCTAGAATTTTACAAGACTTTGCAATGATAATTTTTCAAGAACAATACTGACCATGTGTGCTGGCAGCCAGGGCAGCTCCAGGGCTGGGCATGAGCCCATCGTGCCATCCATGCCCTCTGCTATGTGTGACCCTTAACCACATCACACTGGCATAATAAGATCTATTTGGGGGGATGGTTTCATGCTAATCTCAGAGTCACTTCAAAGTCAGGAAGTAGGAGTCGCAGACCCTAACCTCTCTGTATGTGCAGAAACCAGACTGCAGGAGGTTGAAGTGTCTTTCCCCAAATCCTGCAATGTCAAATGCAAGTCTTGAACTAGGACTTTCCATCTTATTCATTCATTAAACTAAAATGTAATGAGTGTCTACTATTTCTAGGCACAGTTCTAAGTTCTTGGGGAAACATTAGTTTTTTAGAAAAGACAACTATGGGGCCGGCCCGGTGGCGCACTGCTACAGTACGCCGCTTGGGAGTGCGGTGGCGCTCCTGCTGAGGGTTCAGATCCCACATACAGACCGGCCACTCACTGGCTGAGCGAGGTGCGGGTGCAACACCGAGGGTTGCAATCCCATTGCTGGTCCCGGTCCGGTACGGGCGTGACACTGAGGGTTGCGATCCGTTGCCGGTCATGAAAAAAGACAAAAAGGAAAAAAAAAAAAAAGACAACTATGTCTGATTTTATGAAGTTTATATTCTAGTAGACAAATAAACTGGTTGCAATTTTAAGTAGGGAAATAAAGATAAGACTGTGTGAGAAGAAGACATTTGAGTAAAGAGGTAAAAGAATTGCCATGTGAATGTCTCTGGGAGGTGCACTGGGCAGAGGGGTAAAGCACTAGTTCAAACATAAGTAATTTGAGTGGGGTGCAAGGATAGATTATTGACAGAGAAGATGGTCAAAAAAGAACCCACGAGACACATATTTTAGAATTCAAACTGACTTGTCTTGCTGATTAATTGGATGGGTGATTTTTGCTTTCTCCAGATATTGAGATAATTTTTGAAACAGGCTCAAAAGATACTAGATGGGGACACTCGATGGAACATCAGTAACAAATCCAGATTCAGGCCAAGGTCGAGCTGTTTGGTGGCTCAGCAGAAGAGCAAGGAAGCCATTGTGGCTGGAGGCTGGGGCAGACAGAGAGAGGAAGAAAGGAGTGACAGAGGAGGCCAGGGAGGGGACATGGCTAGGACTGTGGAGACTTGCAGATCACTGGAAGGACCATGGCTTTTATTCTAGGGGAAATGAAGAACCAGTAGAGAGTTTTGACAGAGATGTGCATGATCTTCCCTTGGTTTTAACCGGGCTGCCTTATTGGTAATGGCCTGTCCAGGAAAAGGATGAGACAGGAAATCCAGCAGAAGGCTGCTGCAGTAACTCACACTTGAGAGCTGGCAGCCTAGACCAGCGTGTTGGCAACAGAGGTACATCAGAATCTGGATGTATTGCGTATTGTAGAGACACAGTCAACAGAATGTGCTGGTGGGTCGTATGTGTAGTGTGAGAGAAAGAGAGGCATCAGAGATAGCCCTAGAGTCTTTATCCTGAGCAACCAGAAGCATGGCATTGCCAAGCACAAGCACCAGGGGGATAAACTGAGTGGACAGTTGGGGAGGGGGAGTGGGGCTCACTTTTGGACAAGTTAAGTTTGAGAAGTCCACCTAAGAGGAGATGTCAAGGAGGCTGTTGGATGTACAAGTTGGCATCAGCAGACATTCTTTGGCTGAGATAGCAACTCCTAGTACGGTGCTTATCTCAGCTTGCAGTACTTCCTCAGAGTCGTAACGTGGACTTTTTAAAAAATTTACTTATCTGTCATTATTCTTGTTGTTATTTTATAGTCTAAGATGTTATTGTGGAGCAGTTGAAGAGTAGGGGGAGAGGGGAAATGGAAGGGGACAGGGTGGGAAGAGGAGGAAGGGGAGCATGGTCGAGGCCCATGGCACCCCTCTCATTCCAGCAGGAGAACCCAGGGGGCTTCCAGCAGCTGCTCATTCGTGGCCCTCAGTCCCCCTCAACCCCAGGACCCAGAGCACTTCCAGTGCTGGCTCACTGATCACTGCTGGGCTGGATGTGGAGATCAGGGGATGTGGTTGAGGCCCTTGGCCACCACCCTGGCTTGGGAGCCTGAGGTGCTTCCAGTGGTGGCTGGGTGGTGGTCAGTGGGCTGAATGTGGACACTGGGGTGCCATGGCTGAGACCCCCAAACCCCAGCTCAGGAGCCTGTGGCACTTCTGGCAGCAGCTTGGTGGTTGTTGCTGGGCTGGATGTGGGTATCAGGGAGGTGTGGCTGAGGCCCTCAGCTCCCCCCACCCCTGCTCGGAAGCCCAGGACACTTCTGGTGGTGGCTCAGTGGTCATCACTGGGCTGGATGTGGATGTCAGGGAGGTGAGGCTGAGGCCCCTGCCCCCACCTCCCACCCCAGCTTGGGAGCCTGGGGGGCTTCTGGTCCTTCTAGGTTTTATAGGTGTTCTTTGGCTGTGTTAGACCTTTACTGATAAATATCAGAACTTTGATCTGTGGGTTTTTTGTTTTTCCTTTCAGTTCTGTGTTGGATTATTTGCTATTCCCACCACTTAAACTCTGCACTGGAACTAATTTGTTGTCCTTTGGTTGCTTCTAAAATGAGGGAACTTCCTGTGGCAACCAGCACTTGAGCCCTGTGGTAGAGCTAAATTGCTGCTTTGCTGCTGATTGTCTCAGGAAGATTTTTTGTGCAGCTCACGTTTTAATTGTTGACAATTTAAGCACTTCCAGTTCCTGTGAGATCCGGTGCACCTGGATTGTGTGGAAACTCTGGTCTGGACCTAAGTCTTTTCAGCAAACTGCACCCCCTCCAGTTCTATATTCCCGACCAGTCTCCACTGAGTGATCCTGTGCTGATTGGAGGGCATATCAGCTGACCTTGCTGTGTCTTATTGTTCCCCTGGTGGACCACATTCCACTGCCTGCACTCCAAACACTTCCCATGGGACAGGCCATGTGCTGGTACCTTGCGATGACTCACCAGCCACTGAGTGGCTCCTTTTTTCAGTTGTTCTGGCTCCTCAGTCCTATGTGGATCCACAGAAACCCTGTTAGTGGTCTTGCTGGCCTGGACATGGAATATACCATAAAGCAGATGTACTTCACAAGGCCTGGTTTTCCAAAGCCATACAGTTTCAAATATTGACCTTGTGGAGGACTGGAAATTTTCCTCAGGCTATAAAGTCTCTCATGTAAGATAAAGATTTGTGGCACAGCAAGGTTGCTGGCTCAAGGACAGACTAGTTACTGATTATTATGTAAAGATACTGATACAATTAGACTTAATTGTCTAATGGAATGTCATTTGACTTGTTTCAGTGAAAGTTACCAGCCTATATTGTTAAACTATAACCCCACCTTTGTTCTCTTCCTGTAACTTCCTGGTCTGGAAAATAAATGCAGGAAGAGAACCCCAATTTGGGGTTAATTTCCTGAGGAAGGGTTGCCTCTCGCTTGAGCGTTCCCAAGGGAATTTAACTGCTTTGGGGTCCCTCACTGCTCAGAAGAGATGGGCTTTGAGTAATCCTTTCTTCTCTGTTACCCAGGGGAAGTGGAGTCACAAATCGTGGGGGGCAAAGCAATACCCGGGAGCCATCAAGGTCTTCTCCCCTTATGCCTCCAAGCAACTTCATACAAAGGGCACAGCTGCGGCTTTTGCCAGCTCCTGCTCTGTGCACTCAGCAGGGCCAGGCTTGGAGTGGCCAGGACTCAAAACAGTCAGAGCCATTTTTTCTTCCTCTCATCATCGCTCATCATGCCTTCCTGTCCTCCATAGGTCTCTCCTCCTCTTCCCCTGGGCTCTAGAGACCCCAGCTTGACAGTTGTTGCTTTTGAATAGTTGTAAATTGGTTGATTGTGGGAGAGAGTGACACTGGGGACTGTCTATTCCACCATCTTGACCAGAACTCCACCGTAGCATGGACTTCTCCAGAAAGACAAACACAGTGGTGAAGGTAAATCCTCCTGTTGCCCTCAAACTGGACAGGTCTTATTTCCAAGAAAAATAACCAGTCACCAATGATTTTACCTGTGAGGACCCTCAATCAAGGAGCTCTCTGCCCAATTTAACATGGCAGAAACTCTATTGCAGAACCTCAGATGCAATGCAAGATGGTATGTTATAGACTGGCATTGTAACTGATAGAATATGGTTCCATTTCTCCAACACCTATAGCATATTTCATCACTTTCCTACTTTTTCTGGAGGATGCAATTTTGTTTTTTATATCCTTGCAGGAGAAATTTTTTAAAAAACAGGAGATTACAAGTAGCTGAGCTGATCCAAAAGAGCCACACTCCATGCATTGAAATAACCTCGTTTTTAGTTAACAATGAATACATGCCAGTGGAATGATCATATTTTAAAACTTTTCCTATAAATGTGACATATGTCTCCAGTGTGTCAGCATAATCTCTGCTGAAAACATTTCAGTGAATGATGAGTTGATTGGCCCCAATTTGAAAAGCATAGTGTATAAAAACATAATTATGGGGTGGCAAACATTATGACAGATTCTATATTCTGTTCAAATGCAGAACTGGTTTGAACTGTTTCAGGAATTTTGATAGGCCAAGAATGCTTACAGCAAAGAAAATTGGCCGATAGGAGAAGAAAGAAAGGGAAGGAATGGAATTAACAACTGTTGGCCAACTATTATCAGGCAGGCATTGTTTGAGAGAAAATAGAGGGCCGGGGGATTGGTAGATAATCATTGTTTTCCTACCAAAAGAACAGCATAACAGAGACGGAAAGAACACTGGCTTTGCAAGAGCAGACCCTAAGCGTGAATCCCAGCTCCATCACTTACTGTGAGACATCAAATAAGTCGTGTTGCTTCTCTGTCAGCTTTTACATCTGTAAAAGGAAGATAACAATTGATACTTTCTAGGTACCTGTGACAATTGAACTAGGTTTTATTTGTGTAAACACACACGCACGCACATACCGGACTTATTTCTAACTTCAGTCTATCACCAGCGGTTCATTAGGAAGTCTCTGATATGATGTGGAAGGGTCCAAGCCACTCAGGAAGGTACACACCACGGTTTGGACAACCAAGGACAAAACGCTGAACATTTCTTCTAAGTTGCCACACAGGGTCTTGTTGATTCAGTGGCTCAGAGATTCGATAGGATACACAGAGCCCAGCACAGGTCTCTCTCTTCTGCTCACCATACAAGGTCAGCCACGCCGGGACCCTCTCCTGTGGTCTTCTCATTCATTTTAGTGACTTTGTCTCAAAAGCTATGGCCATGTCAGTTAAAAGCCACCTAAAGAAATTCTGATAGAAAATAAGCATACAGTAGTGGAAAAGTTTCTGGATTATTTGGGGGAGTGAAGGACATAAGGAACTTTGAAAATTCCTCCACTTCACCAAATACATCTTGCCCCGCAGTAATGAAGAGAGGCATCCATAAGAGAGGTCTGCTCTGCAAACCACTGATTCATAAGGAATGTGATTTCCTTGTGACGTTCATTTTCTTCTACCTGCTGTGAATACCGGTAAGGACAAGGCCCAATTCCAAATCCTGGATCATAAGGAGAAAGTCAAAAAAACACAAATGGCATATGGTGGCTGGGGACTAAGCCAGAGGTGAGATGACAGAGAGAATAAGAACCCTGGAGAGAGAGGAAGGAGGTAGGCCAAAAATGAAAGAGGCTTGGCCTTCCAATCCCATCCCAAGGGGACCTTAACTTTCAAGTGAGGACTGTGCCTCTAATTTGCTCTTTAAGCAGATATTGACTGGGTTTTCAGATTGGCTCTAATGTGAGCAATTCTGTGGCTCTATTAGGAGCAAGTGGATAGATCAGCTCTTTTTCAATTGAGTTTGCCATCAAGCCAAATAAAGATATAAACAATAACAAGTGAGGGGAGAAAGTAATTGCATGAATTTTCTCCCATTGTGTTTTTTTTTTTTTACACTAGTCTTCTCTTGCAGAACAAAATCATCTCAAGAAACATCATCTGTTTGAGGGAATGGAAGAAAGGAACCTGAAATGCAAAATTGCAGCATACTTGCTGAATATGACGTGCTTTCATTCTTCTGAAATCTGAGCTACATGAGGTGTACCTCAAAGGAGAAGATGGAACAAATCCTGAAGGGCAAGGAGGACCTCCACCGTGACCCTTGCAAGGACACACACTGAGCATAGAGAGAGCACAATGCCCCGTGCAGGCACGCCTGGGAGAGGGGCAATACAATAGGATCAAGGTCAAGAATAAAGATCTGTGGTGCTGCAGCTTAAACCATGAGCAGAGAAGATGTTTGAAACCTGGTCTTTGCATGGAAAGGTTTCTGCTACTGGAGCCTGGCCTCAGCTCCCTCCTGCCTGGGAGAGGGGAGGAAGGGGCATAGGCCAACTCTGTATGGCCTCAGTGAACAATACTCTTTGCCCCTGGGGCACTTTTCATTGGGTTCATCTTTTCCACCTCTTTTTGTCATCAGGGGACTGAGATTCAAGGGTAAGATCAGGTGTGAACGGAGGGGAAAGAAGCCACATGCCACAGAGACAAAAGTGGTCCTGTGACTCACCTGTCCTCTAGTCCAGCTCCCCGGGCATTCTATACACATGGAGCAACCCATGAGGGATGTGGGAGAAGTCATCAGAATTGCCTGGGGGATAGGTACTTTTCACCTAACAAACTGGCTACACACACACACACACACACACAAACACACGCATTTCCGTACTTCCCATATTTTCTACCACAAACATAATTTTGACATCACAAAACTACAAGTGCCATAAAATGAAGACAAAGACCTCAAACACTAAAAACCTAAAATATACTTATTCAGCTAACCACTGCACAATTTTTCAGGTTAGCATCTATCCCACTGCTTCTGAGGTTTGAACCATTCAACAAATAAATGCCACTCACAGTTCATTGTGAAATACTGATTTATTACCATTGCGTTCTGGAGCAGATACAACCTATCTTAATATTAGTACATCCCTTACTATGGAGCAATTGAATAGCACTACATAGTTGTTTTTGTTTTATCCTACTTAAATCCTCTTTAGGTAAACATCAATTTTTTTTTAGTTTAAAAATGTACAGATGGGCATATACCCAAAAGAACTGAAAGCAGCATTGTCAGAAAAGATGCTTATATACCCATGTTCACAGCAGCATTATTCACAACAGCCAAAAGGTGGAAGCAACCCAAGTTCTCATCGATGGATAAATGGACAAAGAAAATGTGGTATATACACACATGATAATCATTCAGCTTTTAAAAGTAAGGAAATTTTGACATGATGCAACACATGGATGAACCTTGAGGACATTATGTTAAGTGAAATAAGCTGATCACAAAAAGACAAATATTATACGATTCCACTTATATGAGGTATCTAGTGCAGTCAAATTCAGAGACAAAATACAAGATTGTACTTACCATGGGCTGGGGGAAGGAGGAAATGGAAAGTTGTTTCTTAATGGTTACAGAGTTCCAGGTTCACAAGATGAAAAAGTTCTGGAGATTAGTTGTACAGCAATGTGAAGGTAGTTAACACTACTGAGCTGCACACTAAAAAAATGGATAGGATGGTAGATTTTATGTTATGTTTATTTTACCACTTCTAATTTTTTTTAAATTTTAAATGTACAGAGTTCAACCTATCATTCTATTAAATGAAAAAAGACTTTGGGGAAGATGTTAAATTTCTGCAAGTAGTCCTTGACAAAGAGTGGGGTTGGGGCACTGAAAGTCTTGGGAAGGAATTTAGAGGCAAAGGCAACAATGGTGGAAATCCATCCAGAACCCAGTGACGTGCTCCCAGTGGATTCCTGATGGACAGAAGAGTGTCTCTAGGCCTGGGACATCCTAACGTGAATGTATTCATAGCAGAATGCTGGATAGGACTGGAGGGTGGAAGACTCTTGAGAGAGTGAGGGTCTTGAAGCAAAGGGGACAGCTTTGGGTATGGATGGACATGCAGGGTAACAGGGAGTCGCTGTGGGGGTTGATGAGAGAGGTGACACTGTTAGAGCAGCAGGTGAGAAAAATGAATTTGGCAGCTGCATGAAGGACTGACTGCAGGGGAGCCATGCCAGAAACGGGAAAGCTGGTGAGGAATGGGTTGTAATTATTGTTCTTGGAACATAAGCATTTCCTTGCCATTAAATTGATCTTACCACAATAAGTCACAGTATTTACCCAGTCTTCTAGGAAAATGGCTCAGTATTTTACAGTAACAAGTCTTCAAGGAAATCCCTATACTAAAGTCCCAACAGATGCAAAAGGAAAATGTTGAGGAAAGGAAGTTTTATATGATAAAGAAAATGGAAGAGAAATACAAAGATTAACAGTATTAGAAAAAGAAATTGCAAAACTGATTTGTACTGGAGAATTTCTTTCTTCAAAAATAGCTGGACTATGCAATACTAGCCAAAGGCAATTTATTAACATTTCACACATTGATGAGCATTTCTTCTTCAGACTGTTGAATAACCAAAAGCTATAATAAGAGAGAATAGCATGCAAAAAAAAAAAGAAGAAGAAGCACAAAATAAAGAAAGCACTGCACATCCTATAGAAAGAAAGGGTCCCATTCACAGTGGAGTATGGGGTGTGAGTGAGGGAGGGGCAGGGGAGAGAGAGAGAGAGAGAGAGAGAGAGAGAGAGAGAGAGAGAGAGAGAGTGTGTGTGTGTGTGTGTGTGTGTGCGTGCACATACAGGGTTGGTGGGTCCATATGGTAGAAAACGTAGAAAAAAGCCAAACACACCCAAGGAGAGTACGACGGTGCTAACTTACACATCGACTTTATTGTCAAAGATACCTGCTGGCAAGAATGAGCTCATGAAAGAGCATGGACATGGCTGAAAATAAACATATTTAAGTCCCAGTCCAGGACACTTTTGACGTGCCTTGGGCAGATAACTTAACCTCATGAAGTCTCAATAAATACAAAATGAACAGACTTATGAAAGTGTTGAGGAGATTAGAAATAATGCATATAGAATGCTTGGAATAGTGCCTGACATATAGTAGGTACTCAAAAAAACAACAAAAAAACAGTAACTATAATAAAAATAGTATTGCATATTTATGTATGTATATATAAACTATTATTGCTGTTGATTGTTTTAAGGGAATTTACCTGGTCACATACCTCTACAATAACACACATTTATTGAGCATCTATTACATGACAAGTTTTAGGAACTGAAGGCACACAGCAGTGTCTCAGCCCTTAACAAGCCTAGAATGTAGCCTGATAGGTCAGTGTACCCCATCTCCAGAGCCTCAGATGTTGATATCAAGAAGGCCAAGAGCACAGGTGATGGAGGGTGGGAGCACCCTGGTCACTGTCCAGCACAGCGGCCAAGCCAAGGTGCTGGTCAGGCCTTGTAAGTGCAGTGCTGCCCCCTACTGGGAGGAGGACCGAAGGCCAAGGGGTCTTACATTTCCAGAGTCAGAGATGGGCCCCCAGGTCTCTTAGCCACAGTACTTCAGAAAGTGGAAAAGGAGCACACTGTAGAGAACTGTGGCATTCGATGAGGTTAGGGGTGGCCAGCTGACCTGGACAGGAAGGACATCTGCTGGGTCCCCCTTGGCAGCACAGCCATATCCCAAACCCACAGGGAGTCCTGGCAAATGCAAAGAGCAGAGCTCCGGGGGGCACTGTTACCAGAGGACGAGTGTGCAGAAGGAGTGAGCTGCTGCGCTGCCACAGGCCAGCCTGTGCATGGCTGCGTGGCTCTCATATTGCAGACACACATGCAGCAACCTCCAGTGGCCTCTGACACAGGCTGGTTTTCATCCAGCCAGCCATTGTCTTGTCCCATAGCAGCACACCCCCCTCATGTCACACACCCCCACCTCTATCAGGGAAGGCAGAACACACACAGAACCAAGTGTCATGCCACAGGGGACATCATCATTAAGTGAGGTATCAAGGGAAGTCATAAGAATGGCAAGGTTCTATACTTTTTTTGAAGTTGTTACAACAAGCAAACGGAAAGGACATTCTTGGGGGGGAGGGGAGAGAGGGAGGAGGGCGGGAGGTGTCGGTGAAGGGCCATAATAATCATATACATTGTATATTGACAAAATAAAAATTAAAAAAAAAAAAAGAATGGCAAGGTTCGAAATGGGTCTCAAAAGAAAAGTTCCACAGACGAGGGCGATGACTGGAGAGAGTGACAGGAAGACCATGGGGTTCATGTGGGGGAGGAGGGGAAGAGAGAACAAAAGAGCAAGTTCTCAGAGATATAAAATGCCAGGCCCACTCTGTAGACAGCGGGCTCATTTGGGGGCTGAGTGTTGCCATGCAAGAGTGGAACTGGAGGAATATTCATGTGGCAATGCCAACTCGAGGTGCCCCACTGGGATTCTTCTTGTCCCTCCCCATTCCGTGCCCTCTTCTGCTTTCTGACTTTCCACCTCCCCTAAACCACCATGCTCCACCTCCCCCACGTAGGAACTTGGGAGTTGTCCTTAACTTCTCCTTGTCACAGGTCGTCTGCATCCATGCACACACTTGCTCCTAGCTACCCTGCCTTCTCTAAAAAGTTTAGGCTCTCTCGCCCTCCCCATCCCTGCCCTCATCCTCTCTTGGTCATTTTGCCTTATCTCTAATGCCCTTCAGTTTACTCTCTGCGACTCCACCAAGCTGACTGCTCTTAAATTCAAATACGACCATGCTGCCACCTCCTCACACTATTTTACCAACTCCCCATTGCTTTCATAAGAAAGTCTGACTTGTCATCGGAGACTCTTCATGGTCCACTACTTACCCACTTCCCTGTCTCATCTACCACTCTTCCCTCTCCCCCAAACAACTTGTTCTCCAGCTTTACCAGACTTTCTGCTGTCCCTTATCCTTAGAATGAGCCAGGCTGTTTCCTACCTCAGGGCCTTTGCATGTGCTGTTTCACCATCTTGGACCACCATTCTTCTTCCTCCATGTCCGTGATCCACCTAACTAATATTTACTTACTCCTGAAGACAGGAAGGAATCAGGCACAAACACTGTCTGTCACATGAAGTTTCTCAGACAGCTGAAGCTGACTTAAGTACACCTCTTCTGTCTCTCCACAGTGTACTTTACCACCTTCCTTATAGCACAGATCACACTCATATCTGTTTTTCCCATTGGGCTGGGAAATTTCTGAGAACAGGTACTACTGTTTTATCCAGCTCTGTCTCCCCAGGATTAATCAAGGTGCTTGGTTCATGGTAGATGTATAGTAATTGTGTTGGGTTGAACATACAAATAACATAAATGAATGATAAAAATCTGCACCAGACAGAGGGAAAGCTTGGAACATTTGAGGTCTTATAACATGAGCTTCTCTTTAAATGGAAATTTCCAGAAGGAAAATGGAGCTATAACCTGAAGAGAAGTTTTACTGAGGCCCAGGTGACTTGCTGCATTGTATATAACCACATTTAGGGTCAGATCATAAGGTTGGAATTACTTCTGTGCCCACACACATGTGGGTTGGTTTATTCTGATCATACTCTGTGACTAGGGTTAACATGGTCCCCAAGTGTTTCAGTTTGGCCTGTATGGGAAAATTGAGATTATCTTGCAAGTAACCCAGTATGTCTGCTCAATGACTTTCATCTGGCCAAACTGGTGGCCTCATTGAGCCCTCTCTCCCACCACTGCCACCAAATGCCCTTGGATGCCCATCCCTGGATGCAGAAACACACCAGAATGTCAGAACAGATCTTCTCCTACCGTGCCAGGCTCTGAGCCATCCTGCAGTCTTTACACAGCCAAAGGGCTCCTTGGATTGCCTCAAGTGCTTCAAAATGAGTCCAGAAAGGCAAGTGGAGGACAAACATAACAAAAATATGCACCTGTAAAAATAGCCCTGCGATAACAGCCGCCCATGAGCTGGAGGAAGCAGTAACAGATGGCTCCGTCTGTCTAACTCTCCAGTCCCTGAGGTCGTACCTCTCTGCCTCCCTTCCATCTCTTCTCCTGGAACACAGTTTTGGCAGGCAGTGGGTCCCTTGGAATCAACGGTATCCTTCAAAGTCATTCCAGAATCATACAGCAAACAAGGCCAACCTGCATGCTACGCAGAATCACAGAAGCAGAGTTATAAACATGAGTCAGTGACCTTGTTAGGACGTCCCTGCATTTTAACAAAGAACACTCATTGATGACCAATATCACCTTTTAAAGTAAAGACAGAGGACACTGAGCTCAGTGGAAAGTCCAGAGACATGTAGGTGGTGTCATTTGCTGGCTGACAGCGAGTGACTGGTCTCAGCATGGCCGTGCCGAACTGATCACTACTGCTGCACCGACGGGCTGCTGACCTGCACTGGGGCAGCACCTGCGGGCCAGACATTGTCCTCACTTAGAAAATAGTCTGCAAGTTTGGATAAACACTGACTCAAGCTGTTCTTCCTAACTGGTGTTCCCCAAAACAGACTACCAGTGTCCTGGGAGTTATTCACATTTGCAAGTATTTTATAGTGATTAAAAACCGTAAAACACAAGGTTTTTAATTCTATTTTTATAGCTTCCTCTGCCAATATCCTAAGTTTATTCATTTAAATAGATTGTGTTTTAAAGTATTGTACAAGTAAAATATTTGATATATTCTCAATATCTACTGTCTTTATCATTATTATATAGGATAAAGAAAATGTGCATAATTTTCTCACCACGCCCCACACCGATGCTCTCAAGTCTCTTTTAGGTGATCTGAGTTCCATACAAATATTGTCACTTTCTATGAGCACCAGGAGGTGGACAAATTTGGGAGGTAATAGGCTAAGGAAATTGGACTTCATCTGTCAAACATACACTGAGCGCTACTTCAACATCGTGCTGGGCCCTCTAGGAGAGTATTACATTGGTCTTCCCTGCCCTCACGGAGCTCTCCATCTAATGACGGAGACTGAAACTAACCCATGCCTAGCAGGATGCAAGGGAGGGGGTGAACTTACAGAACATGGGGCACATGCAAAGAGCTTGATATTGTTCATCTCAGTCCCCACCACAGTCCTCTGATTGTTATCACCTTTCCAAAGAAGGGACAAATGAGGCTCAGAGAAGTTAAGTGAGTCAGCCAAGGTCACACAGCTTTACCAGACTTTCTGCTGTCCCTTATCCTTAGAATGACTCTAAGGATAAGGGCAGCAGACTTGGGCTCATCAACTCTACATGAGCCCAAGTCTGCCTGACTCTGTACAGCCTGTGTTCTTTCTGTTAACTGAACCATGTTACTTCTCAATAAAAGTAGTGACACAAAATGCTGGGCTGACTAAACAAGAAGGAGAAACCCATTCCAGTGGGGTTGCTGGTGTAGAAAGAGATGCTAAGCACACACAAGGACACCATAATTCTGGTCCTCCAGTGTGCACAGGGTCAGGACTGAGAGCAGTATTGGGGGAAGGGAGAGGAAGGGAGAACTGTAGATAAAGTGACCAGGGAGGGCTCTCTGGGGAGTTGACATGTGAGCAGGAACCCAATGGAGGGAGCAGCAAGCCAGTGGGCATCCGGAAAAGGAGCTCTCCAGGCAGAGACTGTGGGAGGGAAGGGGCTTGGCAGAGTTGGGGACTCCAGTGTGGCTGGAGCAGCCTGAGCACGGTGGGTGTGGCAGGAGATGAGGTCAGAGACATGGGCAAGGGCCGACCCAGATAGCCTTCCCGGCCATGCGAGGGCTTCTGATTTCAATCTCAGTGTGATGAAAAGCCCCTAGAGGGTTTTGAGTAGGGGCGTGTCACGTCCTCTGGTCACAGTGTGGGAGATTGAGTATAGGGGCAGGAAGAGAAACAGGAAGCCGATTCACAAGGCTGCAGCAGTCCAGGTCAAAGACTGTGGTGACCTGGAAGCAGGGGAGGCAGGAAGATGTGGTCAGATTGAGGACATGTTGGGATGGTAGATCTTACCAGGTTCCTGGTCTGTTGCAGAAGAAAAGAAGCTAAGAGCCGAGGGTGACGGTGGGCTATAGACACCTGAGATGAAGTGACTGACAGCAAGTCCAGGGGCTCCCTGAAAGAGGGGAAGTGACAAAGAGACACTGTGAAGGAGTAAAGATCTGCAAGGAGGACCCAACCCAATGGAGTGTCCACTTGAGAGGAAAGGATTCAGTGTGAGCCAGGAAGTGGATGAAACCTTCTGTCACTAGGTTAAGGGCATCCATGAAGTTGTTTGAAACTGAGCAGAGGTTCTGAAGCATACAGTGGGGACATTCAGAAGAAGAACAACTATGTCTGGTCCAGGGAGAAGGAAGCGCACAGCCACATGATGAGGAGAGTGACCACAGGACCTTTTTTTGGTCTGGATGAATAACATGAATGAGTCATGGGGAAAATAACTGACCAAGAAATTTTCACAGAATTGGACCCTGAAGACTCTGATGGATGGGAGGACTGGGGCTCTCTGGAAGACGCCGTCTGCTCCTGGAAATCCTAGACCAGGTGGGCTGGCAACAGGATCTGTTTGTTCCCAGGAGCCACACCGAGTGCTGGAAGGAACATGAGCTCCAGATGGATGGGAGGCCTTTCTGGATGGAATCCTTCACAGCGTGTCTCAACTGTGACTCCGAGGGAATCAATGGAAAATGACATCATTGATTTGAAAACAACCCTGGGTGAGATCGTTGTCTGTACTTCCTGTTTCTCTTTACACAAGGCTCGCTCACTCACAACCCACAGAGATCTGATTTCTGCCCACTTCAATTCTCCAAAACAGACCTTGCCAAGTTCACTAGTGGCCTCCACATTGCTTGCTTCAACTGGCATTTTTCAGCCCTCTTCTTGCTTGAAGACTCAGTCCTACTGGCCAAATCCTTGTTCTTTGTGAAACACTTTCTTCCTTTGGATTTCTGAAGTGACACGGCCCTCTCCTGATTGTGCTCCATCCCTCTGGCTATGCATTTGTTCTGCCTCTAAAATCCTCATCTTTGTAGCCTTTAAATGTTGGGGTGCCTTAGTCCTGGACGGTAGGCCCCCTACCCTTCCCTCTTTATATGCTCTCTCTGTGCATGTCAATCAGATCCATAGTTTCAACTGCTTAACACAAGAAAGGCATGAAAAAGTGCTATGGGAATGTTCAGAGAGGTGCATGGCTAAGGCATGAGGGACGTTGCTTGAGCAGGTCATTGCTACCCAATAGTAAGTGTAGCCTCAGGGCAGATAATGAAGCCAATGGAGAATAGATGTAGAGGGAGAAAAGGGAATCCAAGTTAGAACTACGGGAGAAACTAATCACTAGATTGGAAGATGAATAGGTACCAATAAATTAATTAAAAGTATTTGCTATTGTTATTCACCACAATTAGTGTTATTCAGCAAGGTAAGTGCTTGCTTATACACTTTATTCCCTGTGTTTATGGCCTATGCATTAATTTTGTATTAGCATTTTCTACATTCCATCTATCCCCTGTATCCAAAATATACATGCCTACCTTTCACTCAGCATACCCCCAGGTTTTGATTTATCAATTCAACCCACCATCAATATTTTATATTGGTTGCCTTTGGGATATATGGTAATGTTTAAAGCACTATAATCCTTCTCTATCCTCAGAGATCTTGATGGAGTATTACAATAACCTTACTAGTTATTGTTGTCAGCTTTTCCATCAGCATCAATTAGAAAAGACACAAAGGAACCATGTGTTTATCAATTATTTTATCACGGGAACAAATATGAAAACATCACTTGCAAGTGATCCACAATCATTGCTTACAACTAAAAGGAGTATGTTCTATTTTTTAAAAATCCACAATACAGCCAATTCTCACGTATACACAAAGCCGTTATCTGTAATGCATTTCATGGCAACCCTGCTGCTCAGCTTACTGACCTGCCCTAATGAATTACCTGTTTTGTTGACATCTGCACTCGGCAATTCTGAAGTTAATCACACATTTCCTTCATAGCCCATCTCCCCATTTCCATTTATTTTACACACTGTCTGCAGAGACAATCAACAATAACAGAAGTAACACTCACCTTGGAATCAGAAGACCTGATTCAAGTTTTGACTTATAATTCAGTTATGCACAAAATCTCTTTTTCCTCATCTCCATATCTGTATGAATAATCCTATAACCCCCCTACACCTTCCCCAAAGAGGCAGGGGGTGAGAGTGTTACTATTAGGAAAAGCTTTGGGAATCCAAACACTTCGCCCCTGCCCTTGCTCACTAGAAAGTTAAGAGTCATCTGTTTGTAGTAGCATGGATTGTGGGGAACTGCCTCACAGAAGCCACATTAATTTATTACATTAATCTATAACACGTTATTTGTAGAATATTAGACACACTCAGCTTCAGGTCTAAACCTGAAGATATGTTCCATCCCATTAGATCCTCAGGATTACCCTGTGAGATGCGTAGGACAGGCACTGTTGCTTTCACTTTGCAAATGAGGGAAGGGATGCCCCAAGTTTAGCAAACCACACAAAATCACACAGCTAGAAAACAGTCACGCCAGGACTCCATTTTTCAAACCTCCTAACCCCTTGTTCTACATATCCCAACACCTCTAACAAGAAAAGAGAAAGTAGAGTATAAGCCTTCTCTCAGTGCGAGGAATGACAATTTAATAACCCGAGAAAATTAATGCATCTCTCAAAAGATGCTTTCTCCTCTACTAACAAAGGGTCAGGTTGATTCAAATTGTTCCACAAATTGATTTGCAACAATCAGGAGAAGGTTCATTAAGCTTCATTTACACAATAAAAATAATAATACTTGGCATCCACATGTAAGTTCACATTTTGTAATTATTGATAATAGGCAATTAAGAATTTATTTCATAGATGGCTGGATGGCTATTATAATTATTTTATGACATAAAACACCTAGACAGGCTTCCTTTTTATTGCATAGAGATGTTTTGAAAGTCAATCGGACAATGCCACTTTAAATGTGCAAAGTTCAGAGCCCCATTGTGGTGGGATAAGTTCTCCAAGTCTTGCACATTTAATTTACAGTGAGCTTCAATAAATGGCTCTCTCTAAATGGCTCACATGGCTAGAGGTCACACACACATGCCGAAGCTTAACTGTAGACAGAGACTGCACAGTGTGGTCTAGTCATTTTCAGCTTGTGACACATAAGAGCCCAAACTCTTACGATAATCAAACATTAACAAGTCCCTTGGACCCAGTGAAGCGAAATGCTATGGACCACATTTTAAATTCTGCTCAAGTTTTCAGGCATAAGAAGTGATTCCAAAGCAGCCTATTGCAGGTATTTGTCTGCATGGGCAAGACGTTAGATAGCCTGACAGGACCATGATGCTTGCAAGGTGAAGCCTGGGTTGGAGACAGGAAGCTTTTGTATGTGCAAAGTGGTATGGATGAAAAAAGCCACACGTGTAAATTCTTTACACATGGCTTGCCAGATCTTTGCTTGGCTGTAGTTAGGTGATTTTTATGAGTGTTAAGTTCATTAACAAATGAATAGATGCTCCAAACCCACCTTTTTAATTGCAAAGTGCCTTTCCTTCCCCCACAATCAGACTTCTAGTCATTTCAGCACTAGAAAAAAAAAAGCCATCATCATAATTTCTAGTAGCTTGCTTCTGTTTCCGCTTCAATAGATATCCTGTAGATGGGAAGTCACATAACAGCTTTGTGTCCTATCAAGTTGCCTCCACCCGAAAACAGCTGCAATGCTTATCTAATTAAACCCCAGCACCAAACTGTGAGCTTCTGCATCAATCATTAATATTGTATTTTGGATCACTTTAAATTCTGACTGGGGGTAGATGGCTCCCCGCACACTGGTCTCTGAAGGAGATTTTTCAAATAATCTTTAAGCGACATTGAAAAAAATAAAACAAGCTGCCTGCTGTTTGACTAGAGCTCCACTCTCCTGCTGCACCCTGATTAGCTGTTAACACTAATTGAGAGATGAATATTACTTATTCTGAAAACGCCAAAGATTTTTTTATTTAAGAAAACGAAAATTCAGTTCTCACCTCAAAAATGCATCTGTGTCTCCTTGTACAAATTTTAAACAGCACCCAAAGAATGGCGGCTATCTACAATGTGCAGAATCATTATTCTGAAACCACTTCTTTTCTCTAGGTGGCCATCTACAAGTTAGCAAACTGTGATCTCCACATGGGATTTGCACATGCATGCCCTACATCTGGAATGCTGAAATGCTCTTTACAGAGCTCTGATGGCCCAGAAATATTTATGTAAATCTCTGTCCTGGTAAGGCACATGTTGATGCACTTGGGTTTAAGCTCATAAACCAAGAGGAACAGTTTCCTGCATCCCTGTTCTAATAGACTAAAGCCAATGGGCTGAGCCAAATGGGACAATTTAGCAAACCCCAAATAAATATCTGCTTCCCTCTAACATTCTATCTAGGCAAAATACCAAGCAGCTGTGCCAAGCCACACTGCTCTTCTTTGTTAGGAAAATACTCTGGTCTACTCAAAATCAGGGGAATCAGTCAGCACCTCACTAAAGATGTATGCGAGAGAGACTTCCTAATGAGGAACCATCGACTGCAGAAACACAGCATGCACCTGGCTCGGCATAAGTACAGCTTAAAAACTCACAAGGAAATAGAATAAAGAATAGGAACCATGAGGTTCTCATCCTCGTTCTCGTAAGCCAAGATTGGCTGAGCCTTTGCCAGGGAACTGCCTGGCACTCAGCCACATCAGCTAGAGAGAGTTGAGGAACCTGAGAGATACAAATAAGAGAAAAGGATGATTCAAGAGGAGTAAAAATATAAGGAAAAGATAGAAGTCCTAGAATGGCTTACTTCAGAGATGAGAGACTAAAAGATTTAGGAACAGTCTGAAAGCCCACACGGAAGATCTTCAGAAAGGGAGTAATCAGAGGTATCACCTGAGTATACTGAACAGGTCGAAACAGACTGGGGGTGGGGATTTGGCCAGAGTTAACTTAGCTAAGCGGAACTGCATTTCCCAGATCCCTTTGCCTGTATAATTCTAGGCCAAGGCGGGGAAGAGGAACAAGAGACGTTTTGTGGGTAACCTGGGAGGTGGACGTGAAGTGGCAGCCACATTGCCTTTCAGGCTTGGAGGGTTGGAGCAGGGCAGGGAGCCCGCCGTGCCCCTGCTCACTGTCCTTTATCAGCCTGCCTACTTTGCCAGCCTGTAGCAACTCCAGCTCCCACTGAATCCCCTCCTTCAACTTCCGTCGAAAGAAATTCTTCCTAAGCCAGGAGAGTATTTATCTCAGTCACGAAAGGTGCCAGCTGCTCCTGGTAGACACCCCATCCTCAAAGATGGAGGTTAGGAGGCCATGAAAGACCAATGCAGACTCCAGCTCACCCTCATGGACTGCAGCAGGTGCCCATGGGCTCCAGACAGCCTCCCTTCCTGCACCTGACATCCGTCTTCTCTCCCAGCCCCTAATCCCACACTCATTTCTATCAGTGGGACTTCCTTAACCACACCTAGAAAGAAGAGCAATTGTCCATGGTCTGTGATGGTTTAACTCCAGCATTCTAGATAACTCATCGTGTAGCTCTGTGTGGACTGAGGCTTCGAAACTCACACTGGGATGCTCTGTGAGTAATAAGAAGTTTATAATCCAGAGACCTCGTGTTTGTTTCCTGTTAGAATGTGCATACAATGTACACACACAAACAATATAGACATATAATGTACATACATATATACATATACACTCTGTATATAGACACACACACATATGTATGTAACTGCGGCAGGTTAACTTGTTAACTGGTAAAGTAGGGTAAAATCTCACATTCTTTTCATTTCAGATGATGCTTTCTACCTAGATTCCTGTCATTTCCACATCCTTAACCCATTCTTTGAGAATGAGACTTAAATCTAGTAGGGCAATTTCCCCCTGCATGGCTCCCTGACCTTCCGAGCAAGGCAAAACAAGACTGTGCCAGATTCTCTGCTTTCACCAGAATGAACCAGAGATACCTGGAAAAGCGAAGACTGCCATCAGTGTTTTACTTTTCCACTGGGCCGTTTCTATGATCCATGTGAGGACAGAACCATCTATATTCTTATTCTTAGATCTTCCTAGGTCTTCTCCCTACCCTGCCAGAGTGACTTCACTCTTCACTAAGTGCTCTGCATCAGTGCAGGGAGCACCTGGGTGAGAATGTTTGGACTCTGGATCCAGCATCATCATCTGCCAGCTCAGTAACCTTGAGCAAGTCATATAACATTTCTGAGTCCCCATTTCCCCATATGAAAATTTGAGATAATGATGCTTGCTCAGCCTACCTGTAGTGGATTGAATTATGTCCCCCCAAAACTCATTGGAACTTGAATTGTGTCCCCAAAGTTTTATGTATTAGAAGCCTAGCCCCCACTGTGACTGTTAGGAGGGTGGGAAATCCTGTTATGGTAATTGAAAGGTGGAGCCCTGAAGGACTGATTGGATTGTAGGACCATGCAGTAGTGAATAGATTAAAAATGGTGGTCAGGGGCATGGTTCTGAGGGCTTTAAAAGAAGAGGAGAGTCTGTCTTTTTCTCTCTCTGCTCTCTCTGGTTCCACCATCTTGCAATGTGAGACCCCTGGGACACTGTTGCCACCACCAGATGGACTTCCCAGCCTCAGAAACTGTAAGCAATAAACTTCACTTTCTTTATAAATCACCCAGTCTCAGGTATTCTGTTATAGCAACACAAAAAGGATTAATACACTACCTTACAGGGTATAAGCATCAGATGAAATGATGTGTGTGCAAATATTTCATAAATGTAAAGGGCTATAGGACCCAACTCACTCCAGTTACTGAAAAAAAAAAATCTTGATTTGGTTAAGCAATAAGGTGGGAGATTCTGCTGGATTATCATCAGCAAAGCTGGTGCTGTATGAGCTTCTCAGCCAGGACAGCTCCTGCCCTTCTGCCTCCCCATCTCAAGAGTCCACTGATTTCCCTGCATAATACTCCAGTTTTTCCCCACTATAAGACAGAACCTAACCTTGAATCTCAACTAGTGTGACTAGGGCCTTAAGACCTTACTAGTTCTGGTCAGTCCATTTTCTAGAGATCTGGGGTGTGCTCCCAATATCCCCAAGCTACTGGATGAATTCTTTTCCATTGAAAGACAAATTGCCCCAAATCTTAAAATCATACAATCCTTCTTACTTTCATTCTGTAGTCTGTCCTGTCTCCATTATGGTCATGATATCATGCTGAATTTGACCCTTACCTTCTCTTCTGATATCAAAAGCTGATTATCTCTTCTAATTTCAAAACTTGTACTTGATTCCCAGTTGAACACTGGGTCTTGGACCACCCAACTGCTCTTTCTGGGCCCAGCATTAGAGGTAACATCCCATTCTCACCTTCCACCTGTCCAACATCAATTTCATTAATGAAAATGGCCCCAATTCTTCACTGTCCCTATATCCCATCTATTCATGGAAAGAACATATCTTTTTACTCCTGGACTTGGCCATGTGACTTACTTTAGCCAATGGGGTGCTAGCCAATGTAGCACAGTCTTGAGAAGTTCTAGCACATTGGTGCTTGCTTTTTCTTGGGCACTGCCATTGCTATGAGAACATAACCAGGCTAGCCTGCTGGAAGACAGGAGACATGTGGAGCAGGGCTAAGTTGCTCCAGTGATCACAGCCACGCGTGTCCTAGAATAGCTGATAACCAGCAAACCACCAGATCTACAAGCCCAACCAAGAACCTATATGCATAAGTAATAAACACATTATTTTAAGCCACTGAGGTTTGGGCTGATGGCTACACAGCATTACTATGACAATAGACAAGTGATTCAGAAATTGGTACATAGAGTGACCTCGTGGCGCAATGGCAGCACGTCTGACTCCAGAAATTGGTACATAGAGTGGGGCATTGCTATAACAAAAACCTAAAATATGTGGCCTTGACTTTGTGAGAAAATAATAGGTAGAACCTAGAAAAATGGAAATGAAACTATTGTAGAAGCCTAGAAAAGTGGTAAGGAAACTGTTATAGGAGGATGGAAAGTTGGTGACTCATATTACTATAGTTTCAAACTGTGCAACTTGGAATATAGAAAATGTTCCTAATGAAATTCTAGACTTGATCAAAGAAATTTCAAGGCAGAATGTTGAAAGTGTCAGCTGGCTCTAACTAGCTTTGTATAATAAAGTATTACAAAAAAGAGATGAACTCAGAAAATGCACAACTTGCATCAACCATACTAGTGTCGACTGTAGTAGTTTGGAAAATAAAACTGTTTTTCATCACTAGTCTTTTAAGCCAGTAAAAAATTCTCAAATCAAGACATGGCCATGGGTAAAGACCAAATTAAGGGTATATGTGTGAAACCCTTTGTTAAGACTTCTTGGGTAATTAGGGTGATGCATTGTAGACTCACTAAGTTTAACAAAAGAGCTTCCAAGATTCTAAAGGGCATCATCACACAGAAATATGAAATGCACAAAACATCAGGGATTATATATAATAAGCATATAGAAAGAAGCACATCTGCAAAGAATTGTGAGTTTAGATTTTGGCATTTGGAGTATCCTGAACTAAAAGGAACCAAGACTGCTCAAAATGGGGGGGGGGGAGGATTCTGCATCCCCAAACTTCTATGATGGAGAAGCATGCTGAAAGAATTGTTCAAAGGGTAAATCCTCCAACTGCTCTTCAAAAGTGGCCACGGAGGGAAACGAGAAAATAAGGACAACTTGGAAGGCAGAGACAAGAGCTGTAAAAAATAATGGACTAGAACCACGCCTAGAAAGCAGACCTCATCAAGCCTCATCAGGGAACACTCTTTACTCTCTCAATGCGGGTTTAGCCTTGGGACTTGCTTTGGCCAAGGAATATAAACAGGTATGATGTAAACAAGGTCCTGGAAAGCACTTGTGCATTGGTGATGGCTCACTCTTGCCCTCTGCCATCATCATGAGAATATACCTGGGCTAGCCCCATGGAAGGTAAGAGACGAGTGGAGCAGAATGGAGGTGCCCCAGTTACCCCAGCAGAACCCATTCTGGATCAGCTGACAGCTAGTCAACCACCCCACACACAGAAGCAATAAACTCTTACTATTTTAAGCCATTGGGTTTCAGGGTGGTTTGTTTTGCAGAATAATTTAGAAATAAATAACTGATACACCATTCCTCCTGGTTGCACCTGCCTTCTCTGTGGCCAAAATTCTAGTGACCTCTCACCTGTGGTCACTTTCTTTATGAGTAGGATTCTTATCAGCAGCCTTACTCCTATTTTCATGAATTTTGTCATAAATTTATCCATGTTTGATATAGAATCCTACCTGTGCTTCCTTCCAATTATTAGAGATATTTTCTATAATCCAGGGACACCCCTCCCCATGGCCTCTACCTCTGTCAAGCATGTGTCCAGTCCTAGGTAGCTGTGAGACCTGAAGCATATTGATGAAACTGTCTGTCTCATTTTCCTCATCTGTAAAATGAGAATATTGGAGTATATTTAGATATAATTTACACTTATTTAGCACTTCCTATGTATCACGTTAAATGTGTTTTTATATGTCATCTCTAGTCCTAAAACATGATGTAGTATATGTTGTTATTTCCATTTTACAGATGAGAAAATGCAGGCCACAAAACCTTTCCAAAGCTCCCAAAGTCACCCAGCAAACAAGTAGCAAAATCAAAATCTTCTTAGCCTTGCCAAAAAAGAAAGAAAAAATTAGTAAAAATTGTACAATAATGACAAAAAAAAAAAAAGAAGAAGAAGAAATCTGTAAATTCTGCAATAAGAAAAAGCCTAAATCTAATTTATCCTACTTGGAATAAGGACAATTTGTAATATTTGGCAGTAAAGACCATAAAATGCTTAAAATTTAATAGACTTGGGTGATGTAGTAAGAACAGCCTTGCTTCTGAGTGATCATTTTCTGTGAATCAGGAATTTTGCCTCTGGGCAGTTTTTTCTCACAATGAATAATTGAAATTCTAAAGTTAGCAAACAATTTCTTTATACCAGGCATTGCTCTTCTATCCAATTGTTCACTCAACACAAACATCTATTGATTCATGTCTATGTGCCAGACATTGTGCACTCAGTTTGCCAGGCATGCAGTTTGAGCCAGACAGTCTGGTCTCTGAGCTTTTAAAGCCAAGCATAAATGCTTATGGCTGGCATTTTCTAATTAAGTAAACTATTTTTATGCAATAATTGCAGGATTTCGGAATACAATGCATTTGGTGACAAGCTGACTGGACTGAAAGAGAAGTTGCTGTGGGATTTTTGCAAGACCACGATCTTAAAGGAGATGATTCCCAAGTGTAACTTTTTTACTCTTGTGAGGCTGAGCACCAATCACAGTGCCTGGCCCACAGCAGGCAGTTGGTTCTCTCCACTAGCTAGGCATTTGAATCTCCTAGGGAAGTCTTTTAAAAGAGCAGAACCCAACCAACCTCTCCTCCCCAGGAGATGCTCATCCAGTGGTGGGGATTGGAGGGTGTTGCCGGTATTTTTTAAAACTCCACAGGTGATTTTTAAACATAGCCTGGGATGAGAACCACTCAGTGTGAGCTCTACACATACTTTTGGATGCATAAAAAATAAATAAACAAATATTATTAAAGAAAATGGGCACCGTACTTTTTAAAACCATCTGGCACACTGCTGTGTATAAAAATCCTAAATGCAAGAAGAGATGGGAGGAAATGTTGGATTAGCTTCATGTGCAGAGACAACAACACATACTATAACAGGGTTAAAGGCTTACTGAAGAGGGAAGTAATGTGGAGGGGCCGGCCTGGTGGCGCACTGCTACAGTGCGCCGCTTGGGAGTGCGGCGGCACTCCTGCCGAGGGTTCGGATCCCACAGACCGGTTCCCGCTCACTGGCTGAGCGAGGTGCGGGCGCAACACCAAGGGTTGCGATCCATTGCCGGTCACGAAAAAAGACAAAAAGGAAAAAAAAAAAGGAAGTAATGTGGAGACTCTTAGGTTGAAAATGAGGAGCCTTTTAAACTCTTTTTAACATTAAAACATCTCTTAGGCCCTTGTAAGATAGTATTTATACTTATATTATTACTAAGAAATACATAAAAAACACACTTCTATGAATTGATAATGCTTTTAAATAATTCAAATTTTATTAATCTTAAATAT
This sequence comes from Galeopterus variegatus, assembly GCF_000696425.1. Lineage (NCBI taxonomy): Eukaryota > Metazoa > Chordata > Mammalia > Dermoptera > Cynocephalidae > Galeopterus > Galeopterus variegatus. The sequence goes on from NW_007726892.1 coordinate 47,675, forward strand.
CTACTTGCATTTTTAAAATACTAATTCAGGGCTGGCCCCATGGCGCACTCGGGAGAGTGTGGCACTGGGAGCGCAGTGATGCTTCCACTATGGGTTCGGATCCTATATAGGACTGGCCGGTGTGCTCACTGGCTGAGTGCGGTGCGGGCAACACCACACCCAGGGTTGTGATCCCCTTACCAGTCACGAAAAAGACAAAAAAATACTAATTCATACATATGCAAGACATTATTTATTCAGCCTATGGATAATGTTTAGTGTGTGTGTGGACTCAGGAAATATCTCAGTGACCCACTGGAATTCATGGTCTGCATACAGGGACCACAGACATAGACCATCTAATGAGTAATAAGACCAGAAAGAAATATTTAATCAAATCGAGGTCAGGTAAAGGGCATAACAAAATATCATGATTTGTATGAATGAATATGCTAATAATAAATAGTAAAAAATTTTTAAAAAACAAATTGAGCAAGGGGCAAAATTAGACTATGGAGTGGGAAGGAGCATTTTAGATTTCTATATAGTGGCAAAATAATCCACCAGAACCAAATGCAAAAATTTATGGGTTGTTTTTTATGAGATAAGTTATCATTCCATAGAATAAGTAACTTTAGCATACTAAAAGAAAAGAAATAAAATAGACCAGACTCTGAGCAATAAAAAAAATGATGCAGAGAATATCTGGAGTAGAACAACTTTGTAATATTTTCTCAGAATAGGATTAAATTTAACATAATATCTGGAGGGACATGACCAGGGAGAGAAATACCATTTGATTCTTCAATTCTGGGAAAAGGTACTATTATAAAGTAATGGCATTGGTTAGGGAAGTAATATCAAATACACAGCTGAAAAAATTTTTTTAAATTCCATAAGAAGTCAAAAGGTCATTTTTTTTAGAACTTACTGAAAGTCAAGGAGAAAATGGACATTTGTGACTAATAGGCAAGGTGAAAGAGGCTATCATAGAAAAAAGACAAAGTCATCTTATTACTGACTGCACAGCTGCTGACACAGAAGACCACAGAAGGTGAAGATGGAAAAACAGAACGGTTGCCTGGCCTTCCTCTTCAGACTTTGCAACACAGCCCTGGGCTGTTCTCAGGAAATTATAAGGCTAGAGAAACGAACCTTGTCACATAGTGATAAGATGAAGACTCAATAACACCCAAGGTTCTCATAATCACAATTACACCTTTTTCCATATACAGCTCACAATATTACTGGCCATTTAGCGTGGGCTACCTCATTTAAGGAGGCATATCTAATCTCCTGTTAATATATTCCTGTTTATGCAGACTCCAAATAACCACAAATCCCAATCAACCAGATTTGTCCTCATTTTCTATTCAGCAACGTTTACCTAAGTCTGTTCCTCTGAAGGCTGGTCAAGATGTTCCTCAAAAGCGGGAGGTGAAGGAAGGGAGTCTCTGCGATCAAATAATTAGCATCGTAAAGAGTCTAAGAAATCCTGCATCTAAACATCTGTTTAGCTTTGTTTATCCCATGATTTCTCACATTTATTCTACCTCAGATCCCCTTTATCGCACAATATTTGTTAAAATTCTACAGAAGTAGCCTTTCATGGCACACAATTTGGAAAACCTAACTAGTCATGACCCTAACACACTTTGAAATTTACTCTTCCATTAACGAATATATACCAAGTCTTGACTATCTGCCAGGAACTGGTCTAGCTGCTGGGGATACTGTGGTGAACAAGACGGGCATAGTCCCCAGATCCCCACGGAGCTCACTTTGTAACGTGTAAAGGAATAAATGCACCTGATAGTCTCAGATGGTGCCTGGGAATAGAGAGTGATTTGAATGGGGCCAGGTTGTGCCTTTGGATAAGACAGGTGGTAAAGGCTTTTTCCAGAGATGATGTTTGAGACCAGATCCTGATTGTGTTTTAATACTAAATATATTTTTCTAACAGTTTGAAAATTAGTAACTGAAAAGAGTAATGCAAGATTAGTGTTTTAGTAATTTTCTGTTAATGAAAAAGTCAATTAAAGAGAATGCTCATTCCCCATCCATTCCACTTAAGCAAGCATGTATTGCATGTGGGTTAGAAACTTGTATCTATCGGGATCTCACACTCAGTTCTCAGAGCAGGTACACAGGGAACATCTCTGAGTCACAGCATTTAGTGGCAAAACAGAATAGTTTCTGACACAACTCAGAAGTCCATCCCTTCTGTGGTCACCAAAACAACTCTCTTTGACTCCTCTCTGAATGAGATGCACACACACAATTGGACACCAGGAAACATCTGTATGGCACACCGACAAAGAATAATCATCTTAGCGGCTTATAATTAAGGAGAGTGATAATGTTGGGGATTTAACTTTGGTGGTACTTAACTACAAAACACTTTTCACTAGCCTCAATTCCTGCTGATTGCTTATTAAAATGACTCCTGAAACTCTTGGGAAAGCCACGTGGAAGGTTGTGTAAATGCTTTTGTATTGTTAAGATACTAATGAAATACTTCTTTCCCACAGCAACAGACCTTCTCTACAATCAAGGAAAATGCTTCTAATAAATGCTTTTGGTAATAATCTTCATAATGATTACTATGTTGTTGGTTAAAATGGCATTGCATAATAAAATCTCCCCAAAAAGCCTCTAAAAGATAAGGCACTAATTCAAAAGGAGGTGATTGTTGTTGTTTTTAATTCCAACATGTTTCTGAGAAATCCATTTGAACATTTGCAATAACCGTGGAAAATCTTTAAGCTGACAAATGAAAATTTTCTTCTTATTGTGTTTTGAGTAGTCAAATTGCACCCGGTATTGTAAATTCAAACTGTTTTGTTGCTAGGCAATTCCATGAATCATCCCAAATCGGGTTTTAACCAGACTGATAAAAGTGTTCCCCCTTAATTTGTTTTTTCACTAGAACAGTTCTTGCTTGACCAATAAAATATGTGAACTAATCATATGGGAATAGAATTTTGTGTAGCAATAGATTAATCTTCCCCCAACACTAATATTTAATGATATGAATAATTATTGTTGCAATGCATAGGCATCAGATATAAGTGATATAAAGCCCAGGCAATGATTGCACTTGGCATTTTGCTAACATTGCAGACAAAAGTAGCTCTGGGATCAGCATGGAAAAAGAAGGAATAGGAAGAAGCTGTTCTGAACTGGCTCCAGAAACGCTTACATTCACGTCCAAAGCAGCAGCTGTTGGGTCTCCCTGATTTGAGAAATGGCATCGCTATCGGCCGGACTAAGGAGGCAACGTTCAATTGGTTGTAAATTCTGATATGTTTCTTAAAGGGAAATCATTTAATTGATAGTTATATCTGATAATAAGAAATTCACAACCTTCATGCTATTCAGTAACAAAGTAAATAGATATTTAATCATGCCGAATTCATAAAGAATAAAAGTGAATCTGAATGAAATATTATTAGTATATGACGTATTTATGGAGTCTTAGTATTCTTCACTTCCTATCTGTAAAGTTAATGTATTTATTTGAGGATATAGAAATGGGGGATTCACACAACAAGTAAAGAGCTAGACATTGAAGACAACCAGCCTTCAATTTTTAAAGCAAGAATAAAGCGCTTATAAATATATAGTATAATATAACTCCTACTATTTATGTATTTATGTCAACTATCTTCTATAAGCGACTGACGGGTCAGAAATTCACTTTGATTACACAAATGAGAACAGCATGGACCATTTTGCCATTCTCCTAAAAACGCAAAGTGAAGCTTTCAGACAGGCTCTCACACTGGATTTTCAGCGGATTTAGCTTTTAACTCCTAGTGTCTATCAGCAATAAAGGAAAACTAGAGCAGAACATTTCCAAGGATATTAGGGGATTTAATTAACAAGAATAGCATTTAAGGGAAGAGGGGGAAAGTGGAGCAAAATGAACTTTTCTATGCTTTTTCCTGGGAGAAGTACCCTTGTAATTATGCATGTATCTTAATTAAAATCTCATGTTCACGTTTTGCAGTTTCACTTGGCCTTGTATAATTAAAACTGCATCACGTTTGATGTATTTATAATTATAGCTAAAAGGTTATGTTAATGTTTATGTCTTCCATGCTGAAAAATAACAAAAAACAAGAACATTTCTTTAAATTGTTTTTTTAACCAGAAATTAAATCTCCAGATATAAAATTCAATGACCACGTGTCTTGAAAATAAAATAACTCGTGATCAATAGTCACGGCTTTGAGTGTAAGATCCAAAAATACTGTTCTTCATGTTTAAAATTCTTCCATATTGTGTAGTCATCAAGATTATAATTGGTAAATGACAGATGAAAAATGTAAATATATTTCAAATATGAATGAATAATTAAGTTTTAAAAGAAAACTTTTATTGACAATTAATCATCTCAATGCAATACTGCTAAAAAACGAATCCATGCAGAAGCTATACTATATAATTTTATGTAAACAAGAAATTGAAAATTTTCGACATTTTATTACATGAGGTGAGTAAGACTGACTATACTTAAAATACTTTATGATATGATAGAATAATTTTTAACTACCTAATTCAACATCACATCCTGAGTCTAAAAGAAATCACGTAAAAATTTAAGCCAAGGTTTATAATGTATTCTAAAATTTTTGGTAGTTCTAGAAGTATTTCAGTTACATTTAAAAGATTCTGTAACACTAACCTACTGTTAGGTGTTCAAAGGTCTCTTTTCCAACTAAAAGCAGACTAAGAATAGCTGAGAATTGCTTATAGTTAAATACACGAAAAAGGTCATTTTTAGCACTCAATGTTTCTTAAACTGCACTTTGCTTTGTACCCACAAAATTTTCCATTCTTTGGCAAAAGGAAGAGGATGGAAAATATAAAACCATTAAACAAAAATTAACATCTCTCTCACTATTCATATATCTGAACCAGAACATTCCAAGCCATGGCCAAAACCCCAAATTTCATCCTCAAATAGAAATAGTGATTAAGATAGAAAAACAGGAAACCCTACTGGTTAATTGTATCTTTATTAATGGCTAAAGGAGGTTCCCTTCGTTGGAGGCCTAGGAATTTTTCACACTTCCAATACATGCGTAAGATTTGGGATGGGTTAGAGGTCTGCTTTTGGTTTACCAGTTTGAAAGACTATTGTAAACTCAGAACAGTTCTCCAGGAGTGAGTTTTAAGAAAGACATATAATCTGTATAATCTAAGGATCTGAACACTGATCCCCTTAAAACTCTCCATGTCTTATACCCCCTGAAAAGTGTATCCCAGGTAAGACCACTGCTATAACTACCTTGAGCTTCCACCAAAATGAAGCTCCTCTTCATTTTCATATAACCTCCGTCCCCTTGGGGTACTGTTTCAACTGTTTCCCATAGCTAAGGTATGTATTTGTATGTATGTATGTATATATATATAAAACCACAAAGAGTCTGGAAGGATAAGGCCAAAAAAAAGATAACCGTGGTAGACACTAGAATTGGGAAGATTAGTTTAGTCTTTTTTTAAAATACTGAAATTGTGGAAAGGCAAGTGCCCTAATGTTTTCAGTAGTATTTGCAGATGTTGACGGATGTCAGTTTCCAAAGCTTGGGCCTCTGAAGCACCAGATGAAATTGAAACTCTGGGCCCTCTAGCAAAGTGTCAGAAAGATCTTTGTTCAAGGACCAAAAGGAAAAAAAAAAAGGAAAAAGTCCAGCTCCTGATTCCTGTCTGCAACACAAGAGCAGAAGGACAGAATTGTCAGTCCTGCTTCGAATGTACTAAAGGGAATTGTGAAGAAGGAACAGAGGTGAACAAAATTCTGCTCCTGCAATACCTGTTACAGCATATCAGCTGCAAAGGAAAATAACTTGGATATTATTGTGAATGACCTAAGAACTAAATCACAACAGATTAATGTTTTTAACCATTAAAAAAATGTAAAATCATACATCTAGCATTCATGATGATTATTTAAAAGTGCATGGTTTCTGACTTGTTTGCATAAAGTAGCAATTACAAAATGAAATAAGGTATGTAAGATGGATGGATAAGTGCCCCAGCAATCTACTCTACCACAAAATGATCTCAAAACCATTTCCTTTGGGAAACCTTGTCTTATTGTGCGATACAGCAAGAGAAAGAAACAGCAATATTTTGAAGGGCTGGGAGTGATGTGGATTTATTCTACGTCTTCAAGTTCAGAAGGGAAACCAAAAAAAAAATAGTCCCAATATTTTGCTCCCTGTCCCCATGTCCTCAACCCTCACTGGGCCCTCAAATTCTGTTCTTAATCATCCCACTTTTACAAACCCTAGATTTTGCGCCACCTTGTTTCTACTTGATACATTGAGTCCCATTGGAGATCACCAAAGGAGTGCTCATTCATTCATTCAACATGTATGGAACGTACTTCATGTGCTGTCTTTGGTCAGGTCTCTTAGGAGCAAAGCCTGAGATGAAGACTCTTATTTGAGTGATTTACTGGGTGATAGATCTCAGGAAAAGGAGAAGGGATAGGACAGAAGAATAAAATTAGCAAGGATGCAGACATCTGAAGGGAGTAGGATGGCTCTCAGTCGGCCAAGGGCAGCTGTGAGCTGTGAGTACCAAGGATCCCAGCAGCTGGAGCAGGTGCACTAGTTCAGTAAAGGGATCGGGATGGGGCCCCAATAGCACCTACCTCACAACCATGCCCTGAGCTCAGTGCTGATGAGGCAGAGACGGGACCAAAACTTGCCTTTCAGATGCACTCAGACAAATGATGGAGACATGCATCTAAATAACCCCCCTTAGGTTTTTTTTGTAAGACAGTGCTCTTTCTGCCCTGCTCTTCAAGAGCAGGGAGCATATCTTTTATCTCATTCAATAAACATTTGTCCATCCACTGTTAGCCAGGCACTCTATTCAGAGCCAAGAAAGGATCATAAGAGAAAGCAGATGTAAAAAAGGAATTAAGATAGCATTCCAATCCCAAGCAACCTTCACCATTCCCCTCCAGTACATGGCAGGGTGTTCCATGCCTAAGCAACATGTGTTAACCCTTGTATACTGGCTTACCAATTTTTTTCTATCCATGTATGACATGGTAAATGTGTCATGGTAAAATACATGTAAATATAAAATCTACCATTTTAACCATTTTTAGGTATGCAATTCTTGCTTACTCCTTCTAAAAGCAGTGTTCTCTTCCACCAAGAGTTGCACATATAACATAACATGCTGATGGGAGTCTGATGATCCCATCTTTAACCTTTGGGGGGGGAAATAAAACCCTAAGGCTCTGAGTCTTTACTACAAAACAAGCTTTCTGCAAGCTACAAGATATGATATGTGGTACAACTATCTCAGGCATTCAGCATTTCCATGTTCATGGGGGGGGGGGTTAAATTGCCCCCCTCTGGGCTAACAACCTTGGCACCGCATTTCGGTCCTCCAATCCCCACACACGCTATCATCAACAAAGGACGGAGGTTCTGTTTGCTGAAAGAATATAAATAATTAAAATCCTGCAGGGAACAGAGTTTTATTTACAGGGCTCCATTGTCATTCTTGTACCTGGTGGGAGTATGGCAAAATTACATGAGTTTATTAAAAAACAAAAATTGATGGTTCCGGCTCTGTTCTTCTACCCCATGCAATGAGATCAAATAGCTGCTGCCCAGAAGCAACAACTGTCGCTCTTTAAAGAGCTATCATTGCACTCTTCACAATAGCCAAGAGCTGGAATCAGCCCAAATGTCCATCATTGGATGAGTGGATACGGAAAATGTGGTATATCTACACAGTGGAATACTACTCAGCTATAAAAACGAATGAAATACTGCCATTTGCAACAACATGGATGGACCTTGAGAGAATAATATTGAGTGAAACGAGTCAGGCAGAGAAAAAGAAATACCACATGTTCTCACTTATTGGTGGGAGCTAAAAGGAAAAAAAAATAATAATAATAAACAAATTAATTTACCCACAAACACACACACACACACACACACACACAAAAACCGGGGGGTGTGGGGTGGGGAAGAAGATATAACAACTATACTTTTTTTGTAGTTGTTACAACAAACAAACGGAAAGGACATTCTTGGGGGGGAGGGGAGAGAGGGAGGAGGGCGGGAAGTGTCGGTGGTGGGCCATAATAATCATATACATTGTATATTGACAAAATAAAAAATTTAAAAAATAAATAAATAAATAAATAAATAAATAAATAAATAAAGCTATCATTGGAATGAGGAGGGGGCTGACTAGCATCTGGGAGATGAGTTCTCAGATGCACCAGCTCCCCGTCGCGTCCAGGGTTTCCTGGACATCACCACATCTCAGAGTTCAGATGCTCAGGCTATGAACTGTTTCCAAGCCCAACCTTCGCCCTTGTTGGGGTGTTCTGTTTCATTGTTCCCTTTTTATTTATGATTCCTCACATTTCTTAAGATAAAAGCTTACACTGCAGAAACAGTCAAAAGCATACCCCCTGCATACAAACTGATCTCCAGATTTCCAGTGAAATTGCTGCCTTTGTATACTTATGGACTGACGTGATAACTGAAAACAACTTCCATTAGCACTATAAAAACTCCAGCTGACACCAAATGAATTTCATTTGATACCAGCAGAGAAAAATATTGGCTACTGAGATATTCTTTGTTCATGGTTATTTACAGTTAGCTAGAATCCATGTACAATTCAGCCAGCCAGAAGGTGCCAGACGATCTCCTTTCCTCGAGGACTTTGTATGGAATGTCTTCCACTAGAAGACTGGCTCACCTTCCTTTGCTGAAATACGAGGACCACTCTTGTTACACCTGGTCTACCACAGTACATGGAAACGTCTGGTACTCTACTCCTCGCAGGAAGGATGCAAGCAGATGTTTGACAGATGTGTAGTACCCAGCCTCCACTCAGACATCTTCCTTCCCCTCATCACCATCCTGATGCGTAAGTTTGGGAAATAGTCAACTAAATCATCAGAAAAATCCCCAACAGCATGGTACTGATGATTTTTTAACTAAAAATATTTGAAGTTTACATGTATTACCACTAAGAATTAAGTGTCAATATTTTGTTATGTTTCCTCCAGAAACATTTTGCTCCCCCTTCCTCCAGGTGAAACCACAATCTTACAACTGTACGCATCCCGTCCATTCATGATTTATACTTTTAATACATATGCATGTATCATAAGCAATTTTAAATTCTTTAAATAATATATGTACCAATTTTCCTACAAATTGCCTTCTTCATTCCATATTATAGATTTCTTAATTTTATGTTGTAGTTTATACATAAGATGTGCCATCGTAACTATTTTTATGTGTGCAATTCAGCAGCACTAAATACATTCACAATGGTATGAAACCATCACTATCTATTGCCAGAATTTTTCATCATTATAAACAGAAACTCTGTACCCATTAAGTAATACCCATTTCTTCCCTCTCCCCTGCCCCAGGCAACCACCATTCTACTTTCTGTCGCTGTAAATTTGACTGCTCTAGGTACTTCTTGTAAGTGGAATCATACAATATTTGTCCTTTTGTGCCTGGTGTATTTTACTTAACATATCAACATTATGTTTTTGATATCAACCCATATTGATACATACTGACATAGGTCATTTATCTTAAATATCATTAATATTGTATAGTATTCCAGTACATTATAGACAATAATTTATCTATAACTTTTAAATGTTTGCTATAACAAAAACAATTTTGCAGTGAACATCAAAGGCACTCATCTGGAAGTAGAAATGCTGGTTGTTTGCATCTTTAGCTTTACCAGAGAGCTGCCAAATTGCTCTCTAAAGTGCTTGTAACCAAGTTTTTGGCCATATGAAGACACAGCAAGAAGGCAGCCATCTACAAACCCTGAAGAGAACCCTCACCTGAGGCTGACCTTGCTGGCCCCCGATCTTAGACTTCCAGCCTTTAGAACTGTGAGAAAATATATTTCTGTTGTTTAAAAAAAAATTTTTTTAAGGAAAAAGAGTTGTTGTACCAACTAACATTCCTACCAGCAGTGGATCTGAGTTCCTGCTTCCCCATGACCTTATTTGTACTGACAGATTTTCACTTTTAAATTCTGGTATTTTGATGAGTGTGAAATGGAATCTCAATGTCAGTTTACTTGGCATTTTCCTAATGAGTGTTGAGACCGAGCATCTTTTAATGTTTATTAACCATTTCAGTTTCTTTTTATATAAAGCGATTGCTCATAATCTTTACCCTCTTCTATATTATTCTTTGCTTTTTTACTGATTTCTGGAGGAGATGGGTAGATAAGACAGATACATAAAAAGATATTCTGCATAATAATCATTTGACTGGTAAATAAATTTCAAATAACTTTGTAAGTTACCTCTATCATTTCTTTGTTTTCCAGTTAATTAATTTCTGATTCTGTCCTTATTCTATTTTACTTTGGCTTACTCTGTTTTTCTTTGTTCTTTTTCTTGATTTGCACACTTAATTGTTTTTAATTTTTCTTGTTTTCTAATTTGTGCATGTAAGGCTACAAATTTCTCCCTAAGTAAGTGCTTTAGCTCGCTGCACATGCATTGACACATAATGTTTTAATTTAAATTATAAGAGTGGGCAATGCCCCTTCTGCTGAAGTCCAGCCTTGTTAGTTCCTTCAGGAGAGGCCTAGAGTCAGTACATCTTCTTTTCCTTTGTAGATCTGAAGGTGTCTACTTTTGCCTTGACTCCTGAGTGATAAGAATGATGTGTATTTTCCCTCAACCTCTTGCAGACTGGGGGCAGCAGCTATCAATGCAGGTGTCTTTCTAAGTCATCAGCCTTCTCTCTCAGGCAGCGTGGAAGATCTTCTCTTTGTCTTTGAGTTTTTACAGTTTAACTTTGATGCATCTGGGGGCACTGCTTTAGTGTTTTGCTTTGTTTTGTTTTATCAATTAGGACTATATGTTTCCTTAATCTGAGAAATTGTATTTTTCCTCAATAAGGAATATTCTCCACCACCATGTCTCTCCTCCATTCTTTCTTTTCTGTCATTTATGAATGTCTATTAGGTACATGTTCGAAATTGCTACTCTATCCCAAGCCTTGTAAGTTCTCTCAAATTTTCCATCTTCTGTTCTTTCTCCATTTTTATTTGGTTCTCTTTCAGGTCTACCTGTTCTGGTCACAGTATCATATTCCTACTCTGTGATTTCTATTCCATTCTTTAAATCTTTGACCATTTAAAAATAAATAAATAAATAAGTTGTTGACCATTTAAAACACACTCACCTTTAAATTAGCTTTTATATTGTTCTTTTTTCTTTTGTTTGGGCCTGAAAATACTCTATGTCTGCTGACTGTCCCTCCCTTCCTCATGTAATTTGTAACATTAGCTATGAACTCGTATGCAGAGAGAATTCATTTCCATGGGAATCCATAGCAGCTAGCCATAGAGGCAGCTCAGGTCATCCCCAAACAAATTAAGTCAGAATCTCTGGGGCTGAGGTCCAGACATCAGTGCCTTTTAATGCCCTGCAGGTGATTTTAAGGAGCATCTGAGGTTGAAACCACTTCCTGCAGTATATAGCAGCCTATGTCCACTTTTGCTACCTTGTAAGGAATTTTCATTCAACCTCTCCTCACCATTCCTAGTTCTGTCTTTAATTTTAGCACCTTCTTATTGTGGTAATATACAAATAACATAAAATTTATCATTTTAACCATTTTAAGTGTACATTTCAGTGGCATTAAGTATATTCACAATTATATGCAACCCTCACCTCTATCCATTTTCATTATTCAAAACTGAAACTCTGTCCCCATTAAATAATAGTTTTCCATTTCTCCAACCCCTCGGCCCCTGGTAACTGCTCAACTACTTTTTGTCTCTATAAATTTGATTATTCTAGGTACCTCATTTAAGTGGAATGATACAGCATTTGTCTTTTTGTAACTGGCTTATTTCACTTAGCAAAATGTCTTCAAGATTTATTCATGTTATAGCACATGTCAGAATTTCATTTATTTTTAAGGCTGAATAATATTCTGTTGTATGGATATAGCACATTTTTTTTTCCTTTTTTGTCTTTTTTACTGACCGGCAATGGGATCGCAACCCTCGGTGTCGCGCCCGCACCGCGCTCAACCAGTGAGCGGGAACCGGTCTCCACATGGGATCCAAACCCTGGGCGGGAGCACCTCCATGCTCCCAAGCGGCGCACTTTCCAGTGCACCACCGGGCCAGCCCTGGATATAGCATATTTTGTTTATCTTTTCATCGGTTGATGAACACTTGGTCTGTTTCCACCATCTGGCTATTATAAATAATGCTGCTATAAGCACTGTTGTACAAGTATCTATTTGACTCCCTACTACTAATTCTGTTGGATATATGCTAAGAGTAAAATTTCTGGGTGATATGGCAATTCTGCTTAATTTTTAGAGGAACCTCCAAACTGTTTTCCACAGAGGCTGCACTATTTTACATTCCCCACATCCTCACCAACACTTTTTATTTTCTTTTTTTTTTAAAAAGATCATAGCTATCCTAACAAGTGTGAAATAGTTGGATATATTTTCAATTTTTACCATATTTTATCCAGCATCTCTATGTACTGTTGGGGGGAGGAACCTTTGGTCAGCCCAGGCCTTCCTGTTGGCCAGAAGTCCACATTTAGGTTTAGAGTTAAAATAACAGGAAGCATTTCACTTGGAGAACTCTGCTACAGGTTTAGAGATTAATTTTACCTGTCACTCCCCTCAGAGACTCCAAATGTTCATTTTAGGTTACATAGGGATGGGTCAACGGAAATGAACGATGCCAGAGTTAACCACAGTGTGTCCTTGTATCATTAATAAATAAATAAATTTATAAATAGTAGGTAATTTTATGCTGTGATATGTCAGCCATGATTCCAACAAGATGATACACTTACAACAAGGATAATTTGAGGAGGAGAAATGGTCTGTTTACCATGGCCTACACCAGGAGGAAGGGAACCACACAAGATGTAGAGTGCCCTGGTATTAATAACCCCAGCAGTACTACCATACCTAGGACAAAGGGATGAATGGAGAAAGCAGTTACATGCACTTGGGAGAGAGTGGCGTTGAGAAGGTCACCTTAAAATGAGCAATGACCTTCAATCAGGGGACACAGCCAGCCTGAAGTCACCTCACAAAGAGGGAGCCAGGGGTTTCAAAACTACACTGACCTCATTCTCCTGCCTCCCTCCATTGTCCTGCCAGGGTCTCCATTGGTTGACCCCAAGTGGAAGCCAGAAGGCAAGGAAGCCCTTGAGGTTGTACCTACAGGTCAGCTGTCCAGGGCTGAGAGGGCATAGCTAAGTGGAACATGAACCTGGAGGATGAGATGGAAAAGATGCATAAGTATAATTATTGCCTTTAACTAGTTAAAGCTCTCAATGGATATTTCATGTGTCTACCTTCTATGAACCTGTAATCATAGAAATTAAAAGCAAATTGTCACATCTATGTGGAGAATACTTACATTTATAAAGCAAATATATTTCACAGAGTCTAGTTTCTTGCAGTTTCAGGTTTAGCCTAACTTCTTAAAAGTACATATAAAATGTTAACCTTACAAAAGACAGGAAATTTTCCCCAGGCTAAAAGTCTCTGTTGTAAGATAAAGAATTGTAGCACAGCAAGGTTACTGGCTCAAAGACAGACAGGTTACTGATTGATATGTAATGATACTGGGAAACTGCCATAAGAAGAGAGAATATTTGCTAAGATCAAGCTTTTGTTGGTGGATTGACTTAACCTCTTGCAAGCTGCATTATGGAATGTCACCTTGCTTGTTTTACTGAATGTTACCAGCCTATATTGTTAAACTATAACCCCACCTATGTTCTCTTCCTGTAACTTCCTGGTCTAGAGAATAAATTCAGGAAGATAACCCCAGTTCTTAGTTAATTTCCCAAATGGAAGGAATGCCTTGCTCTTGGCAGTTCCAGGAGATTAACCCCTTTGGGGCTTCTCACTGCTCAGAAGAGATGGGCTTTGAGTAATCCTCTGAGGCTCCATCACCCAGGGGAAGAGGGGTGACAAATCCGTGGGAGGCAAAGCAACACATCTATACTCTGAATCCCTGAGCATACATGAACCCAGTTTTTACCCTCTCCCTTTAAAAGGACATAGGACAAGTTGTGCATGGTGGGACCAATTCTCCACTGACCTCTGCAAGCTTCTTTGAAAGGGATCAAGGGAATTTTAGATATTTTGTAGAACAGCATAGTCATTCTCCATGAAATTATTTCTGAAATTTAGAGCCATGCTCTCCAATCTGCTCTCTCTTCAGCTTTTGTCCTTTGAGTCATGGCATGTGATGAATCAGCTTTGTTAAATAAACTAATGGACAAATAATTGAAAAATCCCTGACATCCTTTTTACTTTTTCTCACAATGGACCATCCTGATACCCTGGAATTCCCAATGTGGCCAAGCAGGAAGAACAACCCAAGGAACCGTAAGACATGCTACCTCATAAGCGAGCTTTGGGTACTGTTGTTATAGTGGGTGAGAGAAAAGAAATTCTGGACTAGTAAATACATTATAAATTTCCCAAGAAGGAGACAGCATCTTGTATTTCTCTTGGATTTTTTTTATTCCCACAAAGAAGCATTAACATTCTTTCAAAAATGTTCTTGTGTGGCTAATTGAAATTATGTGTAAATGTGGCCTTTAATAATCCGATCCAGCACTCTTAAATTAATGACTAAAAGATGAGGAAGAAGTTATTGTTTCTTCTCATTATTTTTCAAAAATGTATTACTGCAATATTCTTGAAATTCTGATTTAAGAGTTTGCAATTTGTTAATTCCCATAAAGCCAGAATCTTGTGGTATAACATTCTCATAAAAGGTGATCTGTACTTCCAGTACCACACATATTTAATGAGCTATTTGGAGCTATAAAATAAAAATACATCATAAATTGGTAGAAAAATGGAGCAAATGTACAAAATGGACTCAATTTCTCATCTAAAATGAAAGGAAGAAATGGCAGATCTACCAATAGTTGGCAATCTGCCATTTCTTCCTTTCATTTTAGATGAGAAATCAAGTGCATTTTGTACGTTTGCCAAGAAGCTGAAAGAATCTTCCCTAAAGAAATTGAGTCCATTTTGTACATGGGCCAAAAAGCTGAAAAAATCTTCCCTAAAGCCTCCTGTTTAAAGGATTTCTCCTTGAAACATCTGTGTTTATAGGGCTTCAGGTATGTCTGCACAGCAGAGTTTAGCTATGTTAAGGAAAAAGTAAGATTCGTCCCCTGCCCTCAAGGAGCTAACAATCCAGGTGGTGAGATGAAAGAGAAAGGTGTAAAGCACTGATGTGGACAAAACCTCTGACTGCACGCAAAGATGCATGTAGTAAACAGCAAATGCAGCCACTTGATGGGTGAGACCAGGCATCCAAAAGGGGCAGAGCAAGGGGAGGATACGGGGTGTTAAAGAGAAAATCATTCACGACACTTGTTAAAGAATGGTAAGGCAGACTGTATTCAGAACCATCGGGACAGGTGTAAGGACCCCTGCAGTGGGGTTTTGCAGTCGGAGAAAGATTGAGCTCAACTCTGAATATAAGGAAAAGTAGGAATTTATAGCCAAGGAGCAGAATGGGGGTCACTGAATGAAATTTACAAAGAGGAAACATCAGGGTTAAGTGGGATTCTGGCTAAACCAATCTAATAGGATTCCTCCTGATGGCAGGCCAGGGTGATCAGAAGGACCCAATCAGATATAGAGGATGGGGTATTCTAGCTAAACTGACTTGGTGGGATTGTTGAAAAAACTGGGCAATGCAGATACGAATATGGAATTCCAAAAGTCAGTGTCTGGTTCAGAAGAGAGTTTAGAGGAGACTTGAGTAGAGTTTGATCAAGGAGACACACTTTGTCAAGAGTCAGGAATGAGCACAGTGATTTGAGAAGCTGAAGAGGAAACTAATTTGACAGGAGCAGGAGATGTTGAAGAGAGGGTGTGGGAGAAGACACAGCCAGCCTGAGGGCTGAGAGATGATACTTTCATCTACAGATACTGGGGCATGACAGGAAGTATTAGAGCAGGGAGAGAAGCAAACCACAGGCTGCGAGGAAATATTTCCACAAATATATCAATTAAAGACTTATATCCCAAATATAAAATGAACTCTTTCATCTCGATAACACAATTTATTTTGGTGGGCAAAAGACTTGAACTGGCACATCACACAAGAATACACACACACACATGCACACACACACACATACAGGAAGGGAAGGAAGAAAACATATGTCCAGAAACAACTTGTACATGAATATTTATGGCAGCTTTACTAGTATTACCCCCAAACCGGAACTGACTCAAATTTTCCTCAAGAGGAGAATGGATAATGGTGATATACCTGCATCATAATAGGATATGCACAATAAAAAGAAACAAATCTCTGCAAAAAAAAAAAAAAAGAAGAATCTCAGGGACATTGTGTTTAAAGAAGTGCCCAGAGTAGGCAGTTACTGATACTGTCCAGCAGTTTGGTGGTGCTTCAGGGACCTGGGCTCTTTCTTCTCCAACACTCTTAGCACCCTGACTCTCATCCTGATGGTCACAAAACAGCAGTTCTATGCACAACATCCTTGTAAAAAGCAGGAGAAAGGGGGAACAGCAGTATCAGCTCAATCTGTCCATTTTTTATCAGATTTCCATTTACATATTTTTGCCAGAACTAGGTCACATAGCAACCCCCATAAAAGCTAGAATCAAGAACTATCAATCTTGATTTAAAGTAATTTTGATTTCTCTCCATGGAGCTGGGATATGTTGTTATCCAAAGCAAAATCAGAGTTCTTTAGGCAAGGCAGAAGGAGGGGTGGATATCACATAGACAACTAACAGTGTCGACCACACAACTCTAAAGCCAAAACAAATCAGTGTAAATCCCTTGGGCCTGGGACAAGGAACAAATGGAAATGATGAGCACAAATGGCCCAAGCCATGTTACAGGAACCCACAAAGAAGTCAAGGTACTTTCTCTCGGGCAGAGACCAAGAAATTCATTCAATACTAAAGGAAGAAAATAGGTGGCATTGCCAAATAAGATGTTTTGAAATAGCTGCTGAGAAATTAAGATTAATTAAGAAGCAAGAATTAAGATGTTGGAAGTCCTAATGCTGTGCATTGGTATTAAGAAACAAGCTAGATTAAGGAATTTTAAGAAGGAAAAACGATGTTGTATTAGCTTGGGTTGCCATAACAAAATACCACAGACAGGGTGGCTTAAACATCAGAAATTTGTTTCTCACAGTTCTGGAGGCTGGGAAGTACAAATCAAGGTGCCAGCCAATATGGTTCTTGGTGAGGACTCTTCCTAGCTTGCAGACAGCCACCTTCTTGCCATGTCCTCACATGGTAGAGAGAGCAAGCTCTAGTCTCTTCCTCTTCTTACAAGGGCAATAGCCCTATCACATTAGGGTCCCATTTTTGTGGCCTCACGTACCCTTTGTCACCCTCTCATGGGCCCTATCCCCAAACACAGTCACATTGGGGGTTAGGGCTTCAACCTTTAAATTTGGGAGGGACACAAATGTTCAGCATAACGAGGTTAATAGTAAACAATTAACTATTGGGGATGCTAGATCCCATTTCAAATGAATGCATGACCATGGACATCAGGATATTTCGCCAAATTGAACATCTAATTCTATTGAGAGAAAAACCATGACAGCAGCACTTGGAGTGTAATAAACCCTAAGTTTTTGTTTCCCCACCAGAGTCCAAGAATCAGTCTGAGATATGGCCCCGTTTGTTTCAGATGCTCAGGATGCTCATCTCTGCGTTAACCAGACTGCTATACACTACCACCGAGGAGCCCCCAATGGCTGCCTGCAGCAGATACATTGTTTACAAACAAAAGACATTGGCTGGCATATAGCAACTGTGATTAAGTTAATGAGTAAGTGGTGTTTTGAGATGGCAAATATCTGAAAGCCACATATCTTGCATGCTATTATTTGGTTCCATAAATGTTTAGACAGCTGGTGGAAGTTTGCCCTGACATTTGCATTAAAATGCATGCTCGTAGAGTGCACCACGCACGCCTAGCAAGGTTCTTCTCCTCTGTTGTGTCTGAGAGACTCGGATCTGCTGTTCTGAGGCAAAGCCATCCAAGGCTCACCTCCTGTGCTTCATGAGCCATAGTTCACATTCCACACAATGAAAAAAATATAATAATTTCCCCTTCATTGCTGCTTCATAAGCATACATTTTTTTTTGAAGTATGCTTCATTGACATACTTTACCTGAAATAAGCTTTCATAATCTTCTAGGCCAGTGGTATTTAAACTCCTGTTAACAGTAGAACCCTGTTTTCAAGTGAAATACTCCACAAAGACCCAGTGATTAAGAGATAAACGTAGTGCTGCTTGGCCAAAGTACAGATGCAGGCCATTCTCTCAGCACCCCAGGGATGCCCTAAGTGCCTTTGCAACACCCAGATCTCAAAAAAGCCTGGTTTGCAAACTATTTCCCTAGTCTGTTTCTGAGATTTCTTGAGCCTCTTTTGACTCCTTATACATGTTGGGAAATAGAATCAGGACCTTCCTGTCAATCTTCAGAATTAGAAGTTTAGAAGGGGAGATAATACAAAGAGAATTAAGACTAAAAATTTCCTGTCTTAGCTGAAATGAGTTGTGAGCTCTGTGTGCTTAAACAGGCAAAGGGAAAAGTAGAAGCTGTCTCTACCAAGGAGGAAATGAACATTTAAAAAAATTAAAATAGGTATGCATGGATAAATAGCTAAGATGGGGCAGGTGCAAAGCCAGGTCTATGTCCAGGGAGGTAGCCTGGCTGAATGGGGCAGGAGGGAGAGGCCTGAGACCCTCTTCCCTGCTCACCTGCCCAGCCCCACCCAACAGGAGTGAAAGTCTCAGAAGTCCCTCCACAGGAGGCGAGGTTTCCATAAAACACATATGGAAATCCACAATTCAACACAAATGCCCGTAATCATAATGGATGTAGTAAATTGCTAGTAAGAAATAATGCTTCCAAGCAGGGCTATCTACAATGACTCAAATCAAATCTCTTTAGCATTCTCCACTCTCTCCTTCTGCCCCCTTTCCCACTCCCCAAACACAAAATAAAAGGGATCATCAAAAAGCTCATAGAAAGATTCGTATTATCTTTTAATTCCTTTTCTCCATTTCTCCATGAACTTTTTAAAGTGCCCTTGTACTCTCTCCTACCAAGGAGAAAAGCTACCAGAAGAATTCACTCACTCTAAGACATGGGACAATCGGGGCCCACCCCTCAAATGTCAATTCTAGAGAGGCCAGAGGAAAGAGGAAAGGCCTGAAAATAGGTAAATAAAGGATTTGTGGAGAGACTGAAAACACCAGGGAGTAGGGAAATTCACCATTCCCCTCAAATCACAACCTAGGGGAGTGCCTTCCTTCACTTATGGGTAAAGTCGAGGTTAAGAAGCTTGTAAGAAGTAGACCTCTATGCACCTATAATTAATCAATAGCTCAACAAGCCTTTATTGAGCACCAACTATATACAAAGCACTTCTGTCAGCCCTAGGAAGACAGAAGTTAAAGACACTGGACTCTTCCTTAAAAAAACTCAAAATACAATGAAAGAAATGACAAATGAACAAATTATTGAAGGAAAAAAAGGTGAAAATATTTTTCTAAAGAGAGACAGACTAATTCAATCGGGGAGAGGTTAGGGCTAAGATATGGCTTTACAAAGGAGTAACCTTGAAGGAGAGTTTGGAATGATAAATAAAGGGTTTCTCACTAAGAAAGAAAGCTTATTGCAGGTTTAAACACAGGTGCAACTGGGAAACTTTTAAAAGCATGAGTGACACGTTATAATTTATTCAGATCTATTATCCCAGTGGAACGTGGAAGGTGGGTTTGGGAGTGTGGGAACAAGTCTGGGTGGAAGGAGCCTGGTGAGAAAGCTGATTTAATAGCACAGGCAACTTAAGATGGAAGTCTGAGCTAATGCAGTGGCAGAGGAAGTGGCTTTAAGATATATTTAAGAGATAAGATGGAAAGAAATTGATGAACCAGGAGGGTGTGGGTGGAAGAGAAAGTGAACATATCCCACGGGCACCTCCTCCATCTTCCCGTCACACCAAATTGCTTTTTTTTCTATGTCACTGTCTTCACTTGTACACTATCACTCACCCAGTCCCCAGGCCAGAGACCTGCGAGACATTCTTAACTCTTCTCTTTTCCTTCCCTGACATTCAATCGATCAGCAAAACCTATGAAACCTACTGCTGATTATTTCTTAAACAACAGTTTATTTCTTTCAAACCACTTGACAATGTTGATGTTTACTTGAGCCCTGTGCTCCCAGAAAACAGTGGTGATTAAGAAATCCCCCTATTCTTCTGTGTTCTGGGAAATAATTTATTGCAAAGAATCCCCTTCCCCGTATGACGTGATTAGATGAATTGTATGTCCCCACTGACCAGTCAGAATAAAATGCTCATTAATCGAACTTGATCAAGCTGTACTTAAACTTCTTTCCTTCCTCCAGGTCCCTGAACTTTGACCTGCCCTCAGCCTGAGCAGCCTATGACCCCTGCTAATTGGCCCCTCCTGAGAACAAGGTGACTTCAGGGCAAACATTCACTGATTTAGTGTCTGATCACTCGACCTCCACCAGTTCATCCCACTTCCCACACCTGGTTCTTTCCAGTGGACAAGTCCACTCCTCCCTATAAAGGAAAACCTTTTCTGCCTAATCTTGGATGCATTTGCTGATCTCATTGCCAGAGTGTTCTACCTAATGCAACAGTTCCCATTTTCCCCCTATTGCAATAATCCTACCAATAAAGTCT
Source organism: Galeopterus variegatus (assembly GCF_000696425.1). Classification (NCBI taxonomy): domain Eukaryota; kingdom Metazoa; phylum Chordata; class Mammalia; order Dermoptera; family Cynocephalidae; genus Galeopterus; species Galeopterus variegatus. The sequence goes on from NW_007726892.1 coordinate 68,459, forward strand.
CTCCTTACCCAACTTGAATTTGTTTTATTTGGCACTCAGTGCCACCCTTGGCCAAGTCATCATTACCTCTCTCCTGATGTGCCACGATGGGCTCCAAACTACTCTGGCCACTTCCCTTCCATCCACCTTCCATGACCCCGGCCTACCTCTCCAGCCTCATCTCCCACCCTCTTCCTCTTGTTTGGGAAGACACACCATGTTTCTTTCAACTCCTTAAACACAACACGCTCTCTTGCCTCTGGGCCTTTGAACATGCTGATTCCCATGCCTGGCTACTCACTATGGCCAACTACCTATCACGAACCCTGCAGATATGAGAGTTGAGGTCAACTCCCAGACTTGACTAGTGCCCCCTGTAATATATATCCATAACTCACTTTAATATTTGTTTATACCTCTCTAGATTGCAAGCTCTATGAAGCGGGGAGCATGCCTATATTAGCCATTTGTTCTCTCTCAGATATAGAGCTCAATGAATATTTGTTAAGAGGATGGAGACAGAAGAATGGAGAATGGCTGGAGAATAAAGAAAATGTCATTCAGAGGGGAAGGAATGATTTCCCTGAGAGGAAATAGCCATAGAGACAGGAAGAAAACCAAGAAGCTATGGCATGAGCTTCAAGAAGATGTTCGACAGCATCCAGTGATGAGATGCCAAGTGAGATGAGAACTGGAAGTAAATTGTGACTAAACTAAGAGATCATTGACGAACTTGGTGAAAGGTGTTTCAGTGGAGTGGCACAGGACAGAAACCAGATGGAATCGGGTTGAGAACTGAATGGGTGGTGAAGAAGTGAAGGAAGCTACCAAATAGAGACTGGCCTATGCCACGCCAAAAAACACGTGTGACAAGGACAGCAGAGTGATAAACAGTAGCTGGCAGAAGCATCTCAGTTGGCTGGTTAGCTCATTTGGTTACAGCACAGCCTTATAACACCAAGGTCACAGGTTCGGATCCCTGTACTGGCCAGCCAAGAAAAAGAAAGAGTATCTCCTTTATCCCATGCATTTTAGTACTATGTTGGTGCCTCTGACCCATGTAAGCTGTTGACTTTTAGGAAACCAACAGTAAAGACCCTCTTCTAACCAATAACAAGGTCAAAATATGAACCTAGAATTTCATTTCTGCTGGGATGACTAAGTAGGCAGACTGAACAACTCTCCCAACTGAAACCACTAAAATAAAGGATAAAACTTAGAAAACGTCTTTTTAAATGAGTTGCCACAAGGGAAAGAATCCACAATGGCCAAAAATAAAGTAAAAGCAAGAACTCTGAAGACAAGAAAGCACCAAAGCTGGCTCTTACACCCTGAGGGTTTCTGCTGAACCCTGGACATACCGGGTTTACACTCTGATTATGTCAAGTGTCATGAGAGAGAAGAGGTGAAGCCCAGGACTCACCAAACTGTGAGGAGGCTAAGAGGAGAATCGCCACACAACCTAAGACCAGAGAACTACCCGCTAATGACAATAGTGATGAGAAATGCACTGGCCAATCAGAAGACACCAAGAAAATTTGCATGTCTTAATTTTGTGCCTGTTGCAAGAGGGGAAAAAATTTCCCCTGAGCATTTATAACCAAAAATTGCACTCTCATGAGTCTGTGATCTAAACCACAATAACTGAGAGTACAAAAACAAACTCACCTATTTTCAGATGGTTCCAGCTTGTCAGTGTCTGCAAGTCACTGGCAGAAATAAATGCAAAATTACTCTGAAGAAACCCAACTTCAATCAAGTTTTCAAATTAATTCCACAGATGAAGCTCCAGGGAGAGAGGACAGCTCACAGTAAAAACTTAGAAAATACACGGGAAAATAACAGTATGATTGAGGTAAAAACAAAAATAGCAGAATCAGGCCAATGAAGGCTTCAGAATTTTGAATTAACAGATGCAGAGTAACTATAATGAGTGTGTTTTAAAAATTGTTGAGGTAAAATTCACATAACATAAAATTTACCATTTTAACAAAAGCCTATTGTTTTTGTTTGGTATATTCACAATGTTGTGCAACCATCACTGCAATCTAATTCCTAAATATTTTTATCACCTCAAAAAGAAAATCCATACATCCCAATTTCCCTCTCCCCCATCTACTGACAACCACTAGTCTTCTTTCTGTCTTGATTAATTTGCCTATTCTGGACATTTCACATAAATGGAATTGATACACAATCTTTTGTGGCCAACTTCTTTACACTTAATATAATGTTTTCATTCATGTTGTAACATGAATCTATGCTTCACTCTTCTTTACAGCTGAATAATATTCCATTATATGAATATACATATTTTGTTTATCCATTCTTCAGTGATGAACTTTTAGGTGTTTCCACTTTTTTTGGCTATTATGAATCATACTGCTATGAAAAATTTGTGTACAAGTTTTTGTGGGAATATATGTTTTTAATTTTCTTGGGTATATACTCAGGAGTGGAATTGCTGGGTCATATAGTAATTCCATGTTTCACTTTTTGAGGAACCACCAAACTGTTTTCCATGGAAGCTCCATGTTCCACTGTTTCCAAAGCCACATCATTACTTGCTATTTTCCAGTTTTTGTTTTGTTTGTTTTCTGTTTTACTATAGCCATCCTCATTGGTATAAGGTTGTGTCTCATTGTGGTTTTCATTTGCATTTCCCTAGTGAATAATGATGTTCAGAATCTTCTCTGAAGATTCAAATGAGGCTGGTTGACCATTTGTATATCTTCTGTGGAGGCATGACTATTCAAATCTTTTGCCCTTTTTAAATTGGATTATTTGTCTTTTTATTGTTGAATTGTACAAGTTCCCTATATATTCTGGATACTAGACTCTTATCAGATACGTGATTTGCAAATATTTTATCCCAGTCTGCAGGTTGTCTCTTCAAATGATTCTGTCATTTGATACAAAAGTTTTTAAATTTCATGAAGTACAACTTCAACTTATCTATTCTTCTTTTGCTGTTTATGCTTTCGGTGCCATATTTAAGAAACAATTGTCTACTCGAAGGTCACAAAAATTTACCCCTATATTTCTTTCTAACAGTTTTATGGCTTTAGCTCTCACATTTAGGTCCTTCATTCATTTTCAGTTATTTTTTCTTAATTTATTGAAACATAATTGATTGTACACATCTGTGGGGTACAGTGTTGAATAGCAATACCTGTGTGCAATATGTGATGCTCAAATCAGGATGAGTTCTCGGTTATGTTCTTTCATTTTGAAAGTTCAACAAATTATTGTGATTATTATATCTGGTGGTCTCAGTTCTGTTCTCTCTTTTTGGAAGTTCAGCAAATTATTGTGATTATTGTATCTTCCTTTTTTTAATTTACTTGTTTATTTTTTTAGCTCCCACTTATGAGTGAGGACATGCAGTATTTCTTTCTTTTTTGTGTCTGGCTTATTTCACTTAACATGATTTTCTCTAAGTTCATCCACATTGCTGTGAATGGAAGAATTTCATTCTTATTTATGGTCGAGTAGTATTCCATTGTGTGTATATCCCACATTTTCCTTACCAGTCATCTGTCAATGGATATTTAGGTTGGTTCCAACTATTAGCTATTATAAAATAGATCTGTGATAAACCTGGGAGTGCAGGTACCTTTGACATGATTTTATTTATTTTGTGTATATACCAGACAATAGGATTGCTGGATCATATGGCAGTTCTATATGTAGTTTTCTGAGGAATCTCCATGCTGTTTATCATAATGGCTGTACTAATTTACAGTCCCACCAACAGCGTAGCAGAGTTCCCCTTTCTCTGCATCCTCACCAGCATTTCTTATTCTCTGTCTTTTTGTTAATGGCCAGTCTAACTGGAGTGAGATGATTTATCAATGTGGTTTTGATTTGCATTTCCCTGATGCTTAGTGATGTTAAGCATTTTTTTATATGCCTGTTGGCCATTTGTGTATCTTCCCTTGAGAAATCCCCATTCAGCTCCTTTGCCCATTTTTTAATCAGGTAATTTGTTTTTTACTGTTAAGTTGTTTGAGTTCCTTGTGTATTCTGGATATTAATCCCTTGTTGGATATAAATACAACCCAAAGCTATCTACAGATTCAATGCAATTCCCATCAAAATGCCAATGCCATTCTTCACAGAAATAGAAAAAACAATCCTAACATTTATATAAAACAACAAAAGACCATGAATAGCCAAAGCAATCCTGAGCAAAAAAAAGTAAAGCCAAGACATAACACTATCTGACTTCAAATTATACTATAAAGCTACAGTAACCAAAACAGCATGGTACGGGCATAAAAACAGACACTCAGACTAATGGAACAGAGTAGAGCCCCCAGAAATCAACCCACATACTTAAAGCCAATTGATTTTTGAGAAAGACACCAAGAACATAAATTGGGAAAGATTGCCTCTTCAACAAATGGTGCTAGGAAAACTGGACATCTATATATAGAAGAAAAAAACTAGACCTGTACCACTCACCATTTACTGATATCAACTAAAAATGGATTGAAGACTTAAATATAAGACCAGAAACTATAAAACTCCTAAAAGAAAACATAGGGGAATCACTTCAGGAAGTAGGACTGGACAAAGACTTTATGAATAAGACCCCAAAAGCACAGGCAACAAAAGAAAAACTAAACAAATGGGATTATATAAAAATAAAAAGATTCTGCACAGCAAAAGAAATAATTAACAGAGCAAAAAAACAACCTACAGAATGAGAGAAAATATTTGAATCTATTTTTGTGTATGAAGTGAGGTAGGAGTCCAACTTCATTCTTTTGCATGTGGTTATCCAGTATCCCAGCATCATTTAGGAAAGAAGCTATTCTTCCTCACATTAAATGTTCTTGACACTCTCATCAAAAAACCAGTTGACCATAAATGTATAGGTTTATTTCTGGACTCTCAATTCTATTCTGTTGATCTGTACGTGTATCCTTATACTAGCACAATGCTATTTTGATTACCATTGTAAACACTGAAATCAGGAAGTATAAGTCCTCAAACTTTGTTTCTTTTTTCAAGATTGTTTTGGCTATCCAAGAGCCTCTTGATTTTCACATGAATTTGAGAATTAATTTGTCCATTTCTGAAAAAAAAACATTGGGATTTTGATAGAGATTGCATACAATCTGTAGATCAATTTGGGGAATATTGCCATTTTAACAAAATTAAGTATTCCAATACATGAACATCAGTGGTCTTTTCATTTCTTTTGGTCTGTTTTGATTTCTTTCAACACTGTTTTGCAGTTTTCAGTGTACAAGTCTTGCACTTCCTTGGTTATATTTATTCTTAAGTATTTTATTCTTTTTGATGCTATCATAACTAAAATTGTTTTCTTAATTTTATTTTCAGATTGTTCATGCCAGGTATAGAAATACAACTTATTGTTGTAAATAACATAATTCTAAAAATAAAAAAGAATGTTTAAAATATAAGTAACAAAAGACTAAAAATTTAACTAAACCAGAGACTTCCAGTTTACTCTGACACATAAAAGGCTTAGAAATAGTCATTCCTGTCCTTACAATGAGAAGCTGAGCCAACTGAAAATCAATGTTGTTTCTTGGACTAAGAGAACTGAGGTCAAACCCAGACCAACATCCCAAAATTAGGAAAGACAGACACATCCAGGGGAAAAAACAGTTGAGATCTGCTTACCTAGAGGAAAAGCAACTAGCGCCATAAATTGTGAGGAATATTTAAATGGTGATTGTGACAAATTTCTGGAGGTTGAGTCTGGACTAGCATTAGAATGAGAAAATCCTGGGTGCCCTGTAGTATTGGGAAGACTGACAGGCATTCATGGGCTTTACCTCCAGGAACACCACCACGTTCTCACAGCAAGGATCCAAGAAAGATCTTTTCAAGGCTTTCTCAAGGGGAGGGAAAAAATAATTATTGTGAAATTTGCCCAAAGCCTTCTTCAGAACAAAGGCCTACACTCCAGGGGGAAGGACTTTGCCAGAGCATGATTCTGATGCCTCACCCCCACTGCAGAAAGGAAATTACTCCCCACATCAGCCCACTCTAGCCTCCTGTGTCACCTAATGAGGTGTAAGGGAAGACGAAGTCAATTAGAGTCAAGGCTTCAAGGAAATAGATCAGGATGCTGCAGCCATGGAAAGGAGTAGGGAAAAGAGGAAAGAAAGCTATACCACTGGAAAAGCATTTGTGAAGGTCATAGCACCAAAACAAAGGCCCTTCAAAACACTGCCATGTAATCAGAAGATTATGGAACGTGACCCCTCTCCCATGCTGTACCACCACACCAACAGGGCTCCAGTACAATTACAGTGGATTAGAACAGAGAGGGCTGCAAGACACAGACCCTCTCTGAGAAGAATTATATAGGGAAACCCAAAGTCAAGAGGAGAGACAAGACAAGTGCTCAAGAGGTACTTGAAGACTATGGTATATGTAAGCACAACATTAAACACAGCCCAACTCCTAGCCAGATTAAAATAAATCCTCACAAAAAAGGCCATTTACCTTAATTCCTATTACACGATATGACATATATGGTCAACAATGAGGCATGCCAAAGGGCAAGCAAAACTACAGTCTCAAGAGACAAAACAATCATTAAAAACAGACTCAGATATTACACAGATGTTGGAACTATCAGACAGAGAATATAAAATAACTATTATTAATATGTTAGGGATGAAATGAAAAAAGTAGATAACTTGCAAGAATTTATGGGAAAACTAAGCAGAGATATGAAAACTTTAAGGAAGAATCAAAAGGAAATTCTACAAATAAAAAAACAAGTAACAAAAATAAAGAATGCTTACACTGAGCTCATTAGCAGATTTGACAAGGCCAAGAAAAGAATCAGTGAACTGGAAGATAGGTCAGTATAAACTTCCTAAACTTAAGTGTAAAGAGAAAAAAGAATGAAAAAAAGAGAGCACAACATTCAAAAACTGTGGGACCATATTAAAAGGAGATGAGAGAGAGAGAGATTAAGATCTTCAGTATATGCATTAATCATGTCAGAAAGCATTAAAAATGCCAGAAGGACAAGCAAAAGAAAACAGAAGCAAAGAAAATATTTGACATAATAATGGATGAGAACTTTCCAAAATTAATGAAAGACCCCAAGCCACAGATCCAGGAAGCTTTGAGAACACTAGACAGAATAAATACCAAAAAAAAAAAAAAAAAAAGCCACATCTAGGTTTATCATATTCAAACTCTAGAAAAGCAAGGCAAAGAAAAAATATTGAAAGAAAGCAGAAGAAAAACTATCTTACCATAGAGGAACAAGGATTGGAATCACAAACAAGCAAGAAGAGAATGAAATGAGATGTTCAAAGTGTTGAGGGAAAACCACCAATGTAGAATGCTATATCCTATGAAATTAACCTGCAAAAGTAAAGGAAAATGCATTGCTGGTGCGAATGAAAAATGATAAAGCACCTATCAAAAATGGTTTGGGAGTTTATCAAAACATTAAACATATAATTACCATATGACCCAGCAGTTCCATCCTAGATATATACCAAAAGGAATTAAAAGCTGGGGCTAAACAGATACTTATATACAATGATCACACAGCATTAGTCACAATAGCCAAAGAAACAACCCAAGTGTCCATCAGGAGATGAATGGATAAGCAAACTGTGCTATATCCATACAATAGAATATTATTCAGTTTTTTAAAGGAATGAAATTCTGATGCATACTACAATATGGGTGAAATGAGAACTTTATGCTAAGTAGAATAAACCAGACACAAAAAGACAAATATTAAAAATAATCAACTATTGGAATAGTCGATATCAAAAAAAACTAAACAAAAACAAAACAAACACTGGCAATGCCAGCTGCTGCTGAGAACTCAGAGCAACAGGAACCTCATTCATTGGTGGTGGGAATGCAAAACTATCGTCACTTTGGAAGACAGTTTGGCAGTTTCTCACAAAGCTAAACATAGCTTTACCATGTAATCCACAATCATGCTCCCAGGTATTAATCCAACTGATCTGAAAATGTATGCAGACACTCCCTCTTTAGGGAAGGCAGCATAATTCCCTCCCCTTCCTCACGTGTGAGCTGCATAATGCAGTGACCTCCTTCCAAATAGTACAGAATGGAAAGGAAGAAAAAAAGAGTAACTTTATAGTGGAGAAATCTGACACATACTACCTGAGCCAGGTGAGTAAGCTTAACATAAACAGTGGTAATTCACGTAGATAATATGATGGCAATGGCGCTTATCTCTGTGGTCTTCCTCCCAAAACAAAGGGGATTTATCCCAATCTAATAATGAGAAAAACATCAGAAAAATTCCCTTTGAAGAATATTCCATAAAATATCTCACCAAAATTCCTGAAAACTGTCAAGGTCATAAAAAGCACGGAAAGTATAAAAAATCATCACAGTGAAGAAGAGACTGAAGAGACATGACTACTAAATGTAATGTATTCTGGATGATAAAAGAAAATATGAATGAAGTATGGACTTTAGTTCACAATGAAGTATCGATCTTGGCTAATTAATTGTGACAAGTGCAACACAGTAATGAAGATGTTAATAACAGGGGAAACTGTGTGGGGTATGTGGAAATTTTTTATACTCTGCAAATTTTTTGTGAGTAGCTATCCCACTACTGGGAATGTACTCAAAGGAATGGAAATCATCAAGTTGAAGGTATACCTGTTCCCCAATGTTCATTGCAGCACTCTTTACAATAGCCAAGAGTTGGAATCAGCCCAAATGTCCTTCATCGGATGAGTGGATACGGAAAATGTGGTATATCTACACAGTGGAATACTACTCAGCTATAAAAACGAATGAAATACTGCCATTTGCAACAACATGGATGGACCTTGAGAGAATAATATTGAGTGAAACGAGTCAGGCAGAGAAAAAGAAATACCACATGTTCTCACTTATTGGTGGGAGCTAAAAAAAAATAAACAAATTAATTTACCCACAAACACACACAAAAAAAACTGGGGGTGGGGGGTGGGGAAGAAGATATAACAACCATACTTTTTTTTTTGAAGTTGTTACAACAAGCAAACGGAAAGGACATTCTTGGGGGGGATGGGAGAGAGGGAGGAGGGCGGGAGGTGTCGGTGATGGGCCATAATAATCATATACATTGTATATTGACAAAATAAAAATTAAAAAAAAAAAAAAAAAACTATTTTAAATTTTAAAAGTTTATTAAAATTGAAAAAGGTCACTAAAATGATATGGAATATATTCAGAATATAAAGTATATACAGTAGGCAGAGAAAAATGACACCAGATTAAAGATCTGAGATGGAAGAATTAATGATGAACAAAAGTATAAATATCTAAACATCTTTATAAGCAAACATTGACTGTACATAACAAGATAATGTCTAATATGTATGGGGGATAGGATAGAACATAAAAAATAGATGACAGTAACTATAACTCAAAAGAGTAAAAAGCAGTGAAAGCATTCTAAGACCCTTAATTGATTATAGAGTACAGTACACATGTTGATAAAATTTAGACTTTGATGAGTCAAGCAGGCAAATTAAAATAGCTACTGTGAGTGCTAAGAGAACAGACACACCATTGCAATCCTATCATTTCTTCAACACTTACCCAGATTCTAACCATTTCTCTCATGCCCTTGCTACCTGCTCAGGTCCAAGGCACTGTGGTCTCTCACCTGGATCACTGCAGCGACGGTCTACCTGGTCTCCTTGCTTCTGCTCTTACCCTTCATGAGTCTACTCTTGACACAGAAACTAGAATGGTCCTGTCGAAACGTAAGTTAGATCTTAGTGTTCCTCTGCTCAAAGTTCTGCTATGAGTTCACTTCTCATTTGAAGTGAAAGCCAAAAATTATCAGCATGATTTACAAGACTGCGTTAACTGGCCCCTGGTTACCACGATAACCTTGTATCTTTCCAGACTCCCTCCCCGTCTCTCCCTCCACTCCACACACACAGGCCTCCTTGCAGAGCCTCTAATATTCAAGACCCACTCTCACCTCGGCCTTTGCATTCCTTGACTCTACCCAGAATGCTCTTCCCCACAGCACTTGCAGGGCTCATTCCTTGGTTTACTCAAATGTGAACCAATTCTTGACCTCCCTATTTAAAATAAAACCCCATCACCAGGATTCACTAGCCTTCTTCCCTGGTTAATTTTTCTCTGTCACCAACCAACTTACTACATAGCCCAGAGAAAATTTGTTCTCCAAGATCATAAATGATCAGAAAGTTTGGATTATATCAATATGAAACATTCTACTCTTGACTAAAGATCTAAGTCACTTTGACACATAGCATTCTTGATTCACAATTCAGGTGCAGGGCTTCAGATAAGGGGTTTCTGGATTCAGCATTCTGTGTGTCTATTTTAATTTTGTAGGTTCCAAGGAAACAGGACTTTGGTTTACCTGATGTTGCTTTGCCCCCAAACTCCACCCTTCCCTCAAATCCTGTACTACCTCTATGTTTTTCTTTGTTTGGTAAGACATCTTATGATTCTCGGTGTGTGGTTTCCCTCATTGCAATGGGCCCGACAACCTGATTTTGTCAGACTACAGATCACACAGGGAAGCCTCTAAGGCTCTGGTATTCAGATGTTCATTTTATTATTATTCTTTACTCTGTACATATATGTTTTATTACCATCTTACATTGAGGTATGTTGGCGTATCGGTAAACTATGTTATCTTTAACTACCAAGTGAAGCCAAGATTAGCATGAGCATTTCTCTGACATAGGTATTCAAATGCATTGTGACATATCAAAAATTTCTAGTGGTTTTATATTTTGTTCTCAATTCATGGAACATCTGACACTCCCAAAGAGCGATCAGTGTCTTCTTCCTTTGCTGACATAATCTGACTGTGAGTAGCCAAATCAAACCATTCAGTCCCACTGCAAAGATGGAATATCCCCACATGGGTGGTTTCTCTCCTCTTAATGCAGGTGATGAGGCTGGGGGAACTGGACCCCAGTACCCCATTCCTGTTCCGTCAAATCCTTGCCAGATGTTTCTGCCAGATTGATGAGGCTTCCATCCCACCTTCCGTCTCACATTTCTGCAGTAGTCATCACACCAACCTGTCTACTTTTTGAGAAAAAAAAGATCTCTATCATTAAGAGCATAGGCATTGTGTACTTATTAGACACAAAGTTGTCTCAAAGATAAATTAGGCACATTAGGCTCTTTTCTGTGACTAGTTTATTAAGTCTAGGTGAGCTATAGTGACAACAAAATAAGACAATCTTCTAAATGAATCTCTGAATTGCTGAATGTCTGTTGACTTTTAGTCAAAATTCATCATTTGATGTCATAATGTAGCTTTTAATCTTTCTTTTTTTATCAGAACTTGTTGACACATTTCAACTAGAGAATTCCAAAGGGTTTTTTTTTCCCTCATGAAATAAAAAACTATTCCCCTTCAAGAAAGAATTAAAATTGTACTAAGTGTTTTACATCTTGATTCTTTGCGAAAACTTTCCATGGGTCCCTGCTTTCTGGCTGTAGTTATTTAGAGATCCTACTTAGAAACTCTGTTTAGAAAGTAATATTACAAAGCTATGTTCTTTTCAGCAGTAATTAATTATTAGTATGGCAATAATAATAATGATGAGAATAATATCTAACATTTGCTGTGTATTTACTATGTGCTAGCTAACTTACATACCTTTATTTAATCTTTACAACAATGCTGTAAACTAGTGTCCTTATCCACATCTGAGAGCCAGGACACGCAGCTGGGAGGCTGGGTGACTTACTTAAGGGCACAAAGCTGAGTCAGGATTTGGGCCCAAGTCTGTCTGATCCACCGTTCTCACACCTTCCACTATACGCAGGCTACTGTATTGACGCTCCAGTTGTGGAAGCCTTGTCTCTCACTGTAGAAGCAGGATTCTGCTTTCATTTTCCATTTTCCCAAATAATTAGGACATTCTCAAGCATGAGGCATCCTAGGACTTCTGAATTGTGAGTTAGAACAGAGAGAAAACCAGCATCAAGCTGGATAGAGAGTGAACAACTTCCCTGGGCAAGGAGGACCAACTCTTGTCCAGTGCTCAGTATCCAACACAGAGGACGAAGGGAAAGACCAAGCTCAAGCTGAAGCAGACAGGCTTCAATAAAGGAAACCCCGAAGAGCCACTGTGGTGGTTAATTCTGTGTCAAATTGGCTGGGCCTCTGTGCCCAGATATGTGCTCAAACATTATTCTGGATGTATAGTTAGGGTGTTTTGGCGTGAGATTAATATTTAAATCAGTGGACTGAGTAAAGCAGATTGCCCTCCATAATGTGGGCGGGACTCATCCAATTAGCTGAAGGCCTGAAGAGAACAAAAGACTGACCTTCCCTGAGCAAGAGGGAATTCTGCAACAGACAGCCTTCAGTTTTTATCTGCAACATCGGCCCTTCCTGCGTCTCCGGCCTGATGGCCTACCCTACAGATTTTGAACTTATATATATACATACATACACACACACACTCACATTTAAAAACACACATACATACACATATACATGCATGCATGCACATGCATACAGGTACTTCAAAAAAGTTTGCAGAAAAATAGAATTAAAAGATAATGCACTTAGGGCCGGCCCGGTGGCACACTGCTACAGTGCGCCGCTTGGGAGTGCGGTGGCACTCTCGCCAAGGGTTCGGATCCCACATACGGACCGGTTCCCGCTCACTGGCTGAGCGAGGTGTGGGAGCAACGCCGAGGGTTGCGGTCCCGTTGCCGGTCCCGGTCCGGTACGGGCGCGACACTGAGGGTTGCGATCCATTGCCGGACATGAAAAAAGACAAAAAGGAAAAAAAAAAAAAGATAATGCACTTAGCTCAGTTAGTTACAGCACAGTGTTGGTAACTCCAAAGTCAAGGGCTCAGATTCCCATACCAGGGTCAGCCATTCCCCACCCACCCTCAAAAAAAAAGAGATAATATAAATTTTTCCATGAACTTTGTGAAGACCCTCCATATATCCTATTGGTTCTGTTTCCCTGGGGAACTAACACTGCCACTTTGGGTTCAGTTAGCATCACAAGGGCAGCAGCACACAATGTTTTAAGTTGGATTGTGGCACTAGGATTCCAGGTCCTCAGGCAGCCACTGAAGGGCATGGGAAGGAAGAGGCAGCCCCTGAGGGTTGCCAACAAGAAACTGGAGAACTAACAGGAGAAAAGAAGGACCCTGGTGTTATGAATAGATCTGGCCAGCAGGAAGCTCTCAGTGAGTGTCTGGGTCCAACTGGTGGCCTGAGGCTGCTGCACATGCCCTCTGGTCAGAACGTGCTCAGAACTAGGCAGGACTAAAGCCACAGGTGGAGGACACCTGTGACTTGAGCCAGGAAGGTAAGAAAGCAATTGGCCTTGGTGGGGGTGGATGGGGCAACTATCTTGTTGTTTAACATTTTAGAGGAGGAAAATTTTGAAAACATAGTGCATCAAGAAAACACTTCCAAAGGCAATGAGGTAGGCCTTGAGATGACTTTAACCTCCTCTCTCCCGAATACAGGAAGTAAGGAAAACCTACTCCAGCCCTATCCCAGGCCCCAGCAGTCTGTGGAGCTGCTTTCAGAAGAACATTGCATGTATTTCAACATAAGCAATAGCTCTCAGAACTATTTTTAATCCACAGAAATGTCCATGACAGTGAAAGTCTCCACTGATGCCCTCAATCTTTTCCATCTCCACCTGCCATCCCCCAGAAACTTCAGAAGTATTAACAAAAAAAAAGTTTCTAATTTTGATGTTATATAAATTCTAAGTCTGAGAACAAATATAAAAATATTGCCATGTTGGAAATATTAATACTTCAAAAGACCAACCCAAAGACCATCTGGAGGATGCTCTCTTGAATGCTCCGAAAATCACAACTACTGATAACTGCAGAGTGCTTGTGCTTTCAAGTGTTCTTTCATTTAATTACCACATTTTATGAATAGTCTTTCATTTACCCATCACAGCTCAGGGTTGGTTTAATTATTGTTTCCTGTGTACAGATAAGAAAAGCCATCTCCATAGATACTGACTGACTTGCCCAAGGTCACGCAACCAGAAAGGTCAAGGCTGGGTATAAAGCCTGGTTCTCTAACTCAATAGCTCCTTCCCACCACACTGCACTACCTCCACCCTTCCAGAATCTCTCTTCCAAAGAAACAGAGGCGAGGCTACTGCGCCCACCGACTGCATCCCCATCCCCCAACATGAAGCTGTTTGCTCTGCACTGAGCCACCACCATCCCCAACTTTGATCGGACTGTACGACCTTGTTCTGGAGGTCCTTCAAGAACACTAATGAAACTCTGTGGCTTGGTTAAGACCTAACTACAATGTGTGAGCCACTGGGGTTTCTGTGGAGCCTCGGAACGAAGCACACGCAATTTCAACTGTGGCACATTCATTCTGAGATCACACTCTTCTCATCTGGTGTGTCATTCCTTTTTAATCTGCACATAAATCACAATGTCACAAACCACAAAAGCCGTGAAATTCTGAGCCTGCCATGGAAATATGACTCCTGATGCATGTCAAAAGAAATTGGCCAAATCCAGCAAAACTTCTTCCAAGAGATGCTTTGAGTTTTTCAGCCCACTGTTTTCACCTTCATTTTGACTGAAATGACTATGACATTACAGGGTAATGGTTACTTTTACGTGTATTCATTAAAGATGTACCATTTTTCTGTGAATAATTTTGGGTAAAATTACTGTATTCAAGATTCTCTATGCAAGTCTCTTTCCATTACATGTGACAAATTGTAAAATTTGTCACTTTTGCCATGACCATACCATAAAATCTATTGTCTTTTTCCACAGTTTCCATCTTTCCTTCCTACTTTATAAATAAGATGGAATTTTCCTAGAAATATTAAAGGGGTTAGATCAGTAGCACAATTTATAATTTTATGCCTTTGGATAAGTAAAAAAGGCTATAGTGGGGACATAAAAATATTTCCCTTCCTGTTGGGGTGGGCTACCTTGGAGTAAAGGAAAGAGATCATTGATTTATAAGATATACAACCAGAATCTACCTCAGAGGTCCCGGAAAATTTTAGGAACAACTGGCCAATAAAAATAAAATGGTTCAGGGCCAACCCTGTGGCTCACTCAAGAGAGTGCGGCACTGGGAGTGCCAAGGCCGTGGGTTTGGATCCTATATAGGACTGACTGGTACGCTCACTGGCTGAGCGCGGTGAGGGCGAAACCAAGCCAAGGGTTACGATCCCCTTACTGGTCACTCACACACACACACACACACACACACACACACACAAACACACACACGAAAAAAATGGTTCAGAGCCCCAGCTAAAGGCGTAAAGTGGCAGCTAAAAGTAAATTGTCCTCAATGCACACTCAAGACTACGGCTCCCCCATCTCAGTTAGTTATGAAGGGTTATTTACATAATGCTTTTGCCTTGTCAGGAGCAGTTCTGGCACTAGACAGGGACCTTAGCTTGCAAAGCAACCCCATAGCTTTCAATGACTGACTGCCAAAGTTACTGATTCTGAGATAAGAACTTAGTTCTCTTTGTAACTATTGTGAGTGCTCAGGCTAAATTGTCATTTCTGCCATAGGGTAAATTAAAAGATTAGGTTACAAAAAGATGAGCTTCCATCCTGGGTGCCCTACCTTGCTAAATGAAGAAGCTCCTTGGCCAACAGCCAGCAAGAAACAAGCCTTTGGTTTAATAGTCCATGAGAAACCGAATCTGACAACAGTCCCATGAATGAGGGTGGAAGCATCTCCCTTCAGTCAAGCCTTCAGATGAGACTGCAGCCCCAGCTGACATCTAGAGTTTCTAGAGTACAGCTTTTGGGGAGACCTAGAGGCAGAGACACCCAACTAAGCTGCAGTCAAATTTCTGACCCACAGAAATTGTGAGATAATAAGTGTTTGTTGTTTTAAGGCACTAAGTTTTGGGGTAACTTTTTATTCAGCAATAGAGAACTAAAACACTTGATCCTTGTCCTGTACCAGACATGGGCTTTCACTATCCTAGCCCAGACCTTATTCCAGCTGTCAGCATAGGCTAGTGAACCTTGACAGGCAGCCTCAGAAAAGAATGAAGATGACCAAGGAAACTGCCATTGCACAGCAGACTAGTGACCACATCCCTTCCCTGTTTCTTGTAGATTCAAGGTTCTGGTGACAGTTCCTGAGCTCAGTCCAGCCTGCGGGGCTAGCAAAACCACACAGCAATTGCCTGAACCTCTAAGGGCTCTTCTCTGCCATATTTTACTCTTGTAAAGAATCAAATCTTAAACCCATCTTCTCTTTTCTTTGCACTTTGAAGTCAGATGGATGGCTAATCATTTTGCAAGATCAGTCCACAGAGTTTTAAATTCAACTCCCAGCAGCTTTTTAATGCTTTTTATGAAGGTGAATAAATGGTCAAGAAGTTTGTACACATCTTTTGTCTTGTGACAGAACACAAAAGCAAATAAAAATACCATTGTTTCCACCCAGGAGTTAATATTATTCAAAAATAAATAAACAAGCAAACCCAAGGGCACACATAAAAAGGAGAAAATCGTAAACTGTGAAGAGACAGCACCTCAGGAAGAGCACAGCTTGAAGAAGTAGGTGTTTACACCACATGGAACATCAGTGTTGGCGGGTTTCATGCTACAGACCAGACTGACTTCTGTGACAAACGTTACATCTTGTCCTCCTACGAGAACAATTCTCCAACAGCATAAAAGTGTTTCTGCATCCATTAACGCCTCTTCTGAAAAGCCTGACTATGACAGAAGAAAAGCTGAAATCTCATTTCAACCCGCAGTCAGCCCACTTACAGATCAGAAAACAGAGAACACTCTTCATGAGAGCATAGGAATATAATTTTTCATACTTTTATGTCAGAGCAGAATTACACAAAAGCAGAATAAGATTTCCCTCAGGGAAATGAATGTCTTTTACATAACAATCATCAACAATTCTAAATACTCAGGCAGGTTCTATGTCCCATGTAAGGGTGAGACATGGAGCCACTGAGAGCCACCACCTAGAGTAAGAAGATAGCTACTCTAAAAATGGCATAAAACAGAATTTTCTTCCCTTTGCACTGCCTTCCCATGGGTTAACTAAGACAGCTTTGTCCTCAACAAAGAACTATGATTATTTTGTGACCTTTCTCAGATACAATGTGCTGTGTTTTATGTGAAAATAAAAGGTGGTTGAATGAGCTGGGAGACCCTCAGCCTGACTCTTTCTAGAACGCATGCCCAGGGGGCAGAACAAAGCTGGAACAGCCACCATTAAGATGTATGTGCATTTCTAAATCAGATACAGAGGAGCCACTCATGTCAAACAATGTTTTGCAGGATCTGAGATTGGAAAGAGGCAGTGGCAAAACAGAATCCAAGCCTCAGAATATCCCAAAGTTCCATCATTAGGAAAATGAAGGGAAAGAAGCCAAAGTGAAACTTGGATCCTCTGAGAGCCAGTCACTGGAAATCCCATTAGATTTTTGTAGATTTTGTCAGCAGGGCCAACAAAGATGGTCTTCGGTGTTCCTTTAATGGGTGGCCGTTCTCCCCCAGCTTAGGCTTGCTGGTCCTCTGAGGCCAACCATCGTCTCTGTGTCCTCTACTTACCCATTTCAAACACATTCCACCCCCAGCACACACACACATGCTCACACACAAGCCCCAGAGCATGTTACAGATCCTTCACTCTTCCCATTCAAACCCAATCCAAATTAAATGTGCCCTTAGCACAGCTAATGACACAAAAGTGTCACTTCTCATTTACGCCAGGCACGGTGAAGCATATGAATCACTGCCTCCCATTCCCAACCACCCAATCATTTTACAGTTTTTATTCAATCAATCTATAAATAGTCCTTTGAGGCAGGAAGGAGCAGTGATTTAGACAGTCAATAAACCAAAATACCTGTGTGTGTGTGTGTATGTGTGTGTGTGTGTGTGTGTGTGTGGTTTATGCATCCCTTTGCACACTGAATCAAAAGGCAGCCACATTCTCCCAGGTCCTATGCCACAGTCTCCACCATGAGGTGGCACTTTTGAGTTCATCCTTAAAGAGGATGAGAACAAATTAGATACAACTCGAACTGACATGGTTACTGAAATTTCCATCAGAAGTATTCAAATGAAGGGCACATCCCCGAAGTAAACAGTAGTATGCGCTCTTAGAAAAACAAAATGATAGCACATCCATCTCAGCATTAGGGAGGAAGTGTCGCTCAGTGGTTAGAAGCGTGTGTTTGGAATCAGGCGAAGCTTGGTTGGAGCTGCAACTCTAGCACTTCCTTGCCGTGTGGACTCAGGCAAGGTACTTCACCTCTCTGAGAGCAGTATCTTCATCTGTAGAATGTGGATAACAATGCCTGTCTTGCAGAGCATTTATGAGGATTAAATGAAATAATGCACATGAGCTGCTGGGTACTTACTGGCATATGCCAAGTGCTCAGTAAGTGACTTGGGACTGATGGCTTCCCAAGTCTTTGTCCTTAATAGAACATGAATATAAACAGCAATGATACTAAGAAAATACTTCCATAATAATAAGATAAGCCATTATCGCATAATAACAATACAATAAGCCATTGTGCTTCATTGGATCGTGGCTCATGGTTTTTTGGATGAAATCGGATTTCTCTTTAGCTTCCTCTACCAAAAATGGAGAATTATTTTGCCTATCACAGGTGAAGTTCTTGTCTGAGACTTTCTCTTTACCTTACGGGTTTTCCGATGCTGCTCTCTTTTTGCCCCTTTACAAAGAGCAATCCAGCAAACAAAATCATCAAAACACAGGAGTAAATGTTGCTACAGGAAAAGGAAATGGAAGGGCTCAAACTTTCTTCAAGTAGGAGGCAAGTGGACAGTGTCCTGATGTCCTTCGTTGTATCTGGGATGTGCTCGATTACATCCAGCAGAGAGGGCAGCACCCTAGTGCAGTCTGTAATCACAGACTAGTCTGGGTTAGGGTGGTTCTAGCTGGTTGGCTCAACCTCTCCCTGTTCTTCTGGTTCCTGAAGGAACATGGATAAGAGGTAGGTCAGACAGGCAGTTTCTAATGAGGTTTTAGAACCCAAGAAAGTGCCTGTCTGACCTCCCGCTACCAGGTGAAAGAGTAGGGTTGATGGAAGTAACTCTTTAGTACAATATGTAATGAATGAGTTCTTACTAGGTGCTCAGCTGGGGAAGACTGGAGCAAAAAGAACCTCAAATCTCATCTGAGATATGGTTCGATGAAGTCTGGCCTGGGTCCCCTCAAAGCCTTTTAAATGCTTGAATGATGAGGAAAAGACATGATGGGAAAAGATTGCTACCCTCCAAGAAGTAGGAAGGGAAGTATCAGGTAAGGGAGAACCGTTCTAATGGATCGATCTGGCATGGCAGCTGCTTGCTCGGCAGTGGTAGGTATTAATGCCACAGAGAAGCTAAGTTGGAAAGCTTCCCACAAGACAGGGCAGGAGTGCTGGACAGAGCCCTCCTGTGTGCCGTGAGTACAGTCCTGGGCATCCTATCCACAGCCTGCAAAATAACATGCCACGTGGGTGGCAGGACTTGGATGGAGATAGAGGACCAGCAAGCCTACTGTGAGAACTGAGCTCTGGCAGGTGTCTTCTGTCTTCTGACACACCTCCAGGCTGGTGAACCTGGAGAAATACAAGCGTTGACTTATTACTCATGCAGAGTGTGCAGCCAGATGTTGCCGTGTATGGTTAGGAGCTGGGCACGGTAAGTAGATGCTCGAGATTGACCTGTGTCTACGTGACACCAGGTCTCGGATGCGATCCTCATTTCCCTCCTCGAGGGCTGTGGTTCTCATCAGAGATTAGCATCAGAATCACCTGAGGAGCTCCTTCAACCTGCTGATGTCCATTTCCCACCCCAGACCCCCAGAATCAGAAACTCTGAAGGTCGGGCCCAGGAATCTGGATTTAACAAGCCCTTCAAGTGATTCCGATGTTCATTAAAATTTGAGAGCCACTGCCTCAGAACAATAAGTTTAAACCTGACCTCTCAAAAGGACTGAGGTCTGGGTCTCACCCCCAGAGAGCACAGCCTGTCTAATGGGATTTTTTTTAAACCACCCAGAAGTTTTTAATAGGCATCCCAGACTGAGAACCTCCGTCTTAAAATGTCCATAGAAATGGACTCCTCTTTATGAACACCCTGAAATTTTGTGTAAAATTGGGTGTATGTGCATTTGTGTACTTTTCTGGGAGAGAATTCATAGCTTTCATCAAATTCTCAAATGGGCCTGTTATCCCAAAAGTGGTTAATCATATCCTCACGTTATAAGAGAGAAAGTACATATTTCCTCTTACTTACTTTGAACTTGGAAACTTCATGGAGGAAGTGGTACATTATTATTCCTCATGACTCCCTTGCTACCAATATTAATGAGGGCTGGAGGTGCTAAATTAATGTGAATTAATCTTTTCCAATCAATAACAATTTGTTTTCATATATCTTACAGTGGGTGTGGGGGGGCATAGCCATTATTTCACACTGGTGTCTATCGCTGTCATCATTAGAAAGTATTCCACACCCTAGAGAACTGACCACCATATCAGGTAAGTTTTCTCATTTGGCCCCCAAGAAACCCAGTGAGCTCTGCCAGGGCAAATAACATGCCCCTTCTTAGATGAGAGGTTATGTGACTTGCTCAGGGTCACACAAGTGTTAGCAAAACAAGAACGTAAGTGAGGACCTTCATCAGCGTCTCAATGGAAGACTAAACATAAAATGGACAATGGCCAGATCATACATAAAGATAGGACTCTGACCCACGCTGCAGCAGCCCACCCAGGAAGCCAAACCCTTGTCCACAATAAACAGTGAAGGAAGACAGCCTGCTGTAAGTCAGACTTACAGGACGCCAGATTCCTGTCTGTAGTAACAATCCAGGAAGTTAAACAACTTCTATATCAGTTGGTCCTAACTGGTCAGGACTTGGTTAATAACTGACAGCTGACAGTTACCCTAAATTTTGTCCCCACTTCCAACTTAGGACAAAACAGAGAAAAGCCAGATATGCTCCCTCACTAGTCCCAAGGGAGGCCCCACCTCTTGCTAGCCCAGCTCCAGCTTCCCCAGGACAACAGCTCCAACCAGGGCACACCCGGGCCCCCTCTCCTTTCCACCGTAAAGCTCTCCCACGCCTCTGTCTACCTGTGAGTCTCTGCCAAATGCAAGTGGCGGTGGCCGGTTCCCTTCCTACAGCAAGTTCTGAATAAATAGGCTTTGCTTTTCTCATTTGGCTAGCCTTCGTTTGTTTCCACAACTATCACAACAGGCTCGCCCTTCATGGTTTCAAAAGCAACAAATATCACTAATAGCTAAACTGTGGATACCTTCACAATGGTACCCTAATAGGATGACACCTTTTCAAGTTAGCCTGGGGTGGGTTTTTCCCAAAGAACTTCCTATAAACTCTACCAGTATGTGGATCAATACAACAGTGAGATCTGTGGAATAGATTTTCATCCCATAGTGGCTTTTAGATTGAGGATCTAAATCAGATCTGAGATGAATATCTTAAATGACACCTACCTCCTTGTCCTGCCAAGGTCACGTCCAATTCTGATCTGCACCTTTGGACCTGGCTCTAGAGTAATGATGATTTCTTACCTAGATGTGTGTGTGTGTGTGTGTGTGTGTGTATTTCATTTATTTATTTATTTATTTATTTATTTACTTACTTACTTACTTACTTACTTACTTACTTACTTACTTACTTACTTACTTACTTACTTACTTACTTACTTACTTACTTACTTACTTACTTACTTACTTACTTACTTACTTACTTACTTACTTACTTACTTACTTACTTACTTACTTACTTACTTACTTACTTACTTACTTACTTACTTACTTACTTACTTACTTACTTACTTACTTACTTACTTACTTACTTACTTACTTACTTACTTACTTACTTACTTACTTACTTACTTACTTACTTACTTACTTACTTACCTACTTACTTACTTACTTACTTACTTACTTATTTTTACTTTTCCAAAGTAGTCTTTGTTACGTGAGGCAGAGAAATGAGAGGAAACTGATCTACAGAGAGGTTGCATGGCTTGCTCAAGTTCACATGAACATAGCCAAGACCTTCAAACATGGCTCTCTGTTATTCCAAATGTCAGGAGCACAGGACACTGCTGTGGTCACATTGCCAGCCACCTCTTGCTCATGGGGTCCTCATGTCCCCAAGGAAAGGCATTCTCTGCCTTCATTGCCTGGGAGTCTGGAATAAGCTTCCCTCACAGCCTCTTAATGACACAGTGGGTTGAGGAAGGAGACTCTGAGTTATTTCCAGCCAAAGGAAAGTGTTACTAGTAGTCATCTGCAGAAACCAATGTTGGTGTTAACAGAAATGACTTCCTTCTGGCATGGGACAAGTACCAGGCTAATTGCCACTGGCACCTTTAACACAGCTCATGAAGTATACACGGGCTGCGAATCACCTCTCCCAAGTTTTCCTCTCTCTCTGCCATGGAAATAATCAAGTTCTTTAGCCTCTCACCCATGGGTTGCATTACAACCTCAGAGGGTTCTTCTTCCTATATATTTTAAATCAGTATGGTTCATTCCTGCAAAGGACGACTAGGGGGCAAAAATGAAAATTCTGCAGTGCTTCCATAAGTGCACAGTCTCTACATGTTTACCTTTTATCATGTGAACCTGCCCTTCTCATTTCTACCCTCAGCCTTTCGAGCTGCTTCCTTTCCCTCGTGGGTTCCCCTCCAATACACTCACCCCGTCTTTCATCTTTCCCTTATACCAAATTGATGTCGACCTCTGGAAGGCGGGACTCGCTTTTTTTCTCGAGCTTCACGCCAAAGTGCCTAGCTGAGGTTCATGCCCCATGGCACACATTAAAATTAAGCAACAATAGATGTTTCTTGAAATTTACCATATTACTCAGCTGAGTTCTAAGTACATGTTGTCTTGTGTTTTACCTTTTTACCCTTATATGATTTGTGTGCCCAGAGCAACCATCAACCAAGATACTATCATAGTTTCCATTTGTATTATATCCCTGTTAGCCCTCACCAAGTCAGTGGCCAAAGAATTTCGTTGAATCAATGTCTTTCTTATACAGTACACCCAGTTCCTGGTGTATGGAAAATAAACCTGCATAATTTTTTTTCAAAGATTCGAATAAAATCATTCATCACACAGGTGTCCATTTTCTTACTTTGTCTGTTCCTAGATAGAAAATAGTAAGTTTATACTTGCTCTCACATTCAACTCTCACAAATAACAAATGTCGTCAAAATTCTTATCTTTGAAATTTGGAGTACACGTATATACATGTGTAAAACTCTGCTTGAGATTTCAAACATAGATAAATGGTTGAAACTCCCATTTCTACATTTGTAGCACAAATACTACAAAAATTGCTCAGCAAGTAAGACTGCCCTTGTAAAAATAGGAAATAATCGCTGACATGAGATTTTACTTTGGCAGTGAGATAGACTAATGTTAGAGGTCTTAAAAATATCAAGATAAACTATTAAATGGGGGGACCGTGAAAGTTATAGGATGCTACATATGGAATGATATTATTTGTTCTATAACTCACACACAAGCACACATATATGTGCTTGTAGATGCACAGAAAATGACTTTTATTTTTGTACCTTTTCCCTGAAATTTTACCATGTCCATGGACTACATTTTACAGAAAAAATACTAATTAAAAAATTACCAATCTCTTAATATAATTTTCAGGACTACAGTTTTATATACATGTCCAGTGTTCAATATCTCCAGATTAGCATGAATACTTTCCCTTATGCCCTGTCAGTCCTATTCCATTGAACATTGGCCTAGACTGAGGTTGGCAAAGTTCTTCTGTAAAGGGCTAGATTGTAAATATTTTAGGCTTTGCTGACTAGTCTCTGTTGCAACTATACAACTCTGCTGTTGTAGTTCAAAAGCAGCATAAACAATAGGAAAACAGATGGGGGTGGTTAAGTCCCAATAAACTTTACAAAAGCAGGCAACAGCCTAGATTTGGCCCATGGACCATAATTTGTCAACCCCAGACCTAGACCAGTATTGTAGCCACTAGCCGCATGCAGCTATCCAAATTTAAGTTGATTAAAACTACAGGGTTTTTTTTTTTTTTTAATTCAGTTCCTCAGTTGCACTAGCTGCATTTCAAGTGCTCAGGGACCACATGCAGCTAGTGTCTACCATACCAGACAGCACAAATATAGAACATTTCCATCTTCACACAACAGTTAAAGTCATCTTTCAAGATTTTCAAACTACATTAAAATCCTTTGGATCAGAGTAAAAAAAAAAAGCATTTTATTCCCTAAGCTACTAAATCCCAGTCATTTCTGACACTTACTCAATATGAATGATTTATAATAGCATCAAGTAGTGTGAAAGTTTCAAATCCTGCACAAAATTGCCATGGTGTGATTTTAAGCAATGTTTTAATTTTCACCAGAGACAAGGTGTTAAAAAGCATGTGGAAATTGTGTTTAGAAGACTGAAGAGTGGAAAACCAAACTACCTGTACAAGGCAGATTATGGGGTTGGCCTCCATTCATCTTTTTAAAAAATACCTGTGAAACTGAAGTCCAAAATACGATAATTTTAAATAGACCCAAAAATGATGAGGGAGGGGGAAAAATGGAAAGATATCTAATATAACCATGTATCATTTAAATGTGTCATTTAAAACTACCATCTAGTTTCAGAAGCATTTGAAAGGAAATTTATCCAGTTGTTCCCTCCCATGACCTGGCCACACTTCTACCTCAAGAGCTTGTTCTGGTTTCCTTGGAGCATAGGAGTCAGAGGTGGACATAAGATGGAACAGAGACAGCTCCATGTTAATTTCATGAGCTGACAAGGAAGCTTGCAAAACTAAACAGGACATGAAAAACAAGAGGAAGGACTTCAAAAGAAAATAACAGTGTGCCGTTTCTACATGTTCACCAGATTTGCATAAACCAGCCTTTTTCCTGTGCATTTCTTGGTAGTTTAAGCAGACACACTATCGCCCACCTGCAATTCCTGTGAACACAGAGGCAGAACTCACATTCCAAGAAAAACAGTAGAAGAGCCAATAGCCTGAGAGAAGTGGCTCAGATTCATCTACTCACCTAGAGGCCAAGAGAAGTTTGTCTCCTCAGCCACCCTTTTGAAAGTGGGTACAGGAGCAGCTGGCCACGGCAGCTGCAATAAACATTTGTCCTCAAAAAATTGTGACCGCCAGCCACAGAAGGGAGGATCAGAAGTCTGAGAGTAAGGCAGTTTGCTTATGGATTTTGAATCCCATGCTGCGACAAGAGACCAGAGAGAAGTGTGTTTAGTTAAGCTCGGCACAGAGGAGGCCAATAGCCACATTCCAAACTGCATAATCTTATAATTAAAGATCAAGGGTGTCCCAAATAAATAGAATGACATTCATCATGTCTTAAAAATGCCAGTGTACAAATCAGTCTCTCTCATTTCCAAGAAACTTCACCAACTCCCAAAGGGCATCATCTTGTGCAAATGAGCTAAATGAGCTCAGGTACCAAGAGGCAGATGTGGTTCCCACAGGAATCCCAACGTTACGTATGGTGACAGCTACCTGAACATGATCATGGTCTCATCTCAATGCAACAGTCACCATCCCCGGTCCCTCCACAAGCCCTTTTGAGTCTCTGCCTCAGTTTCCCTTTATAAAGAGGGTCAAAATGTGAGCCTCCTCCCAGCAATTTTATGAGATTTGATGCAGTTTCTGCAGACATACTTTGAAAATGAAGGCAGTGAATTTCATATGAGCAAATAAAAGTAAGTTGTGGTTTTAAAGCAAAGCTTCTCCAACTTTAGTGGGATACCCATCCCCTCGGGGATCTTGTTAAAATTCTGATCCAGGAGGACTGGGTGAGGCCTGAGATTCTGCATTTCTAACTAGGTCCCAAATGATGGTGATGATGATGATGTCGTCCGGTCCACGGACGACACTTTGAGAACCAACACTAAGTAGCACATTAATTCTCCGTGACCAAAGAACGCACATTAGGCTTGGAATCCATAGAAGGCATTATTCTTTAAATGCAGAATTGTAAAATATTAGTGTAACAAGGGACCTAAGGGATTATCAAGATTAAACTCTTCAATTTTTAAGAATGTTTAAGGGACTCACCTACAGTCACAGCAAAGAGTAGGGGTACTTTCTGGGTCTGGCTTCTTTTCAGCAGACACAATAGCAATATATCTCAAGCCCATTCAAAAGACTTGTAGGGTTAAGGAGCTTCCAATAAAATTAATCATTTGTGAAAGCTTTATCAATCTTATCCACACCTTTCCTTGTAACAAATACTCTCAGATTCTGAAAAACCAGGTAAGGTGGTAAGAGCCCTGTCCTTGCTGTCTAGCAGAAGTCTTCTTTCTCTCCACCACCAAGGAAAGAAACAGACTTAATAGCACCTGTTCTGTATCTAACACATTGCTAGTTTCTTTATGTATAATATCACATCCAATTCTTGCAACAAATCTGTAAAGTGAATAGAATTATCCCTGTTTCTCAGATGAGAAAACTGAATTTGAAAATGATTAATTACCGAGTTCCTGGCAATACAGTAGTAAGTGACTTAGCTAAGGCTCAGATTCATGGCTGCCTACCCCACCTCTGTACTATTTCTTTGTTTTCAAGCCTAAAATCGTATCTGGCCCATACCATAAGTCAACTTGTAATTAGTCTCCAAATCTATATATATTTATATATGTTCCATTCTTGAACTCTAGGCTTATCTCTAAAAGAAGCTTCCTGTCCCACATTTTGTCACTCGTGGATGTAGGGATTTAAGAAGGTGAAGATTAGTCCAATTCCACCTTTCAAACCCTCCAGCCCATAAAAGTGACCTCACACTTGAGTATCTTTTTTGTGATGGTTAATGAGAAATTCAAT
Organism: Galeopterus variegatus; assembly: GCF_000696425.1. NCBI lineage: Eukaryota > Metazoa > Chordata > Mammalia > Dermoptera > Cynocephalidae > Galeopterus > Galeopterus variegatus. The sequence continues at coordinate 95,333 of NW_007726892.1, forward strand.
CTTACCAAGAGCCACCATCAAATAAATACGTGATGCATAAATCAATTTCCAGAAGCCCAGTAGACCAGAAGAGTGGGAGAAAAAGAGGAGAAAATAGGTAGCCTCTCACATCTGAAAATGCAGGGCCCTCAGTGAAAAAATTGGATGGGGAGCTTTGAAGACACACGTGTTGAGCGGTAACAGTGGTAGACGTTAGTGCGCGTTATCTGAGAGCATAAGGAGATCGTTCTGGTGTATGCCAACCCACACGGGGAAACTTGTCTCCTCTCAGGCCCTTCCAAATGCTTCCCAGGAGAAGTGCAGAGATGACAGGGAGGACTCAGGCTGAGCATCCCCGGGCAGTCACAATGATGGGCACAAATCTCCTGCCCATCAGCGATTTCAGGATTCTGTGTCCCAGGCAGGGTCTGAAGGACCAGAGGAGGTGGGACTTGTTCAAGGTCACTCATTAACTAACGTTTTTTCCCTTTAGGACCCTAAGAACAGAGATTTGAATTAATCAGATCTCTGGATTTGGGTCATATTATAATGATCATTTTGTGTAAAAACTCGCTCTGGTCTTCTTGTGTTTTGGTTTTTCTTTTTCTGTTTTATCCTCAACCCTCAATTCTACTTCCCCTCCTCCCCACAGATTTCCACTGTGAAGTGTTGGAGATGCATCTTTGGATAGTTTTATGGATAGATGCAAATTCTCATTTGCATGACTGATACTGTTCTGTTTTTTTACACAAACACTCTCCAAAGAAGAGGCTACTTGCTACTGCAACTGCTGCCAGCAGGTTTCAGCCACTTTAATTGGGCAGAATGTACCAGAAGGGAAACAGGGAAAGTAAGCCTGTTAGGAGTGGAGAAGAGGAAAGGGGGAATTAATTTCCCTCTATGCCAGCTTTGTCTGGTCCTCAGTGTCTTCCCCGGGGAAGACACATCCAAAAACCTCCTAGAGATGCCCACGAGTGTAGACACAGCCAGTGGAAGACCAGAGATGGGCACAGGTGAAAGTTTTGCCCAGAATCCATGCATATAATTCAGGTACGACAGACTATTACCACAGACTGATTTTACTCCACCTGTTTCTTCTTTTTATATTTTTTATACTTCTACTATTCAAAGTACAAGACCTACTTATTATTTTACTTCTTTTCACTTAAAAAATTTCATTATGAAGACTCATAATTAAACAGGAAACTGTGTTCAAATGATCTAAGACCTCAAGTTCTAGGCCAAAGCTTTCCCGCAAAATAGACTGTCATGGAGATTATGAAATAGAAATTTAAACAATGCATGAACATTTATTTTTCTATTTCCTTGAAGACATTCAAACCAAGGAAGGCAGGTGGGCTTCTGAGGTTTGATCTGTGCCTTTGGTTCCCACACTTGGGCCGGCATCAAAAGCCCCTTGAGGACTTGTTAAGGCTGGGCCCATCCCAAGTTGCAGTCTCAGTGGGGCTGGGGCTGGGCCCAAGTATCTGCATTTCTAACAAATCCCCATGTGACGCTGATGCGTTTGATCCAGGCTCTCACTTTGAGAACCTCTGCTCTATGCAATGTCAGGATCCAGATATTTTGAAAGATGCAAAAATGGACTGGGATTCTCAATCGATTCCTTGTCGATGGGTACACAACATGACTACTTTTATTGTTGCCACGTATGTCTCCTTGTTTTTTAAATCTTCATGATCCTCTAGACATATTTTTGGAGCCCAATTTTCACCGAGTGCCCAGGAAAACCTGTCTTGGGTATTTAAGTATTCTGTGTCCTCATTTGTCTACTTGATCTGTCAGTATCTGAGAAAGAAATGTTAAAATTTGTCACCATGAATGCAGATTTTCAACTTTTTTTTTGCTTTATTTATACATCAAAGCTATGATGAACCTTGTACATTGCTTTCTGATTCTTCTATCCTCTTGGTAGGTTTTCTCATCAATATATGCATCTTTCATCTTCCTTCTTAATGCTTTTACCCTTAAATTATGGTTTGCAATGTCAGCATTATTATTCCTGCTTTCTTTATCTTAACATTTGCCTGGTATATAATTTTTCCCTTTATTTTCAACCTTTCTGTATCATTTGGTTTCATATTTGCCTCTTGTAAACAACTCATAATTGGATTTTTAATTCACTCTGAGAGTGTGTCACGCACACGGACTGCAATTCCCGCAGGCTTTCCTGTGTGCCATACTGTTTTGGATTTCTGTTTACTGGGCCTCTCTTTACTTCTATTTTTCTGTCTCTTGTTGGTTAAGTTTTCTTTATTTCATTTTTCTCCTCTAATTCATGAAATAACATCTATGATTTCTATTCTTTAAATAATTACCTTTACATTTTTAACATGCCTATTTAAACATATTTTCCAAAGCTGAAAATTAATTTATTTGTTTATTCAACAAATGCTCAGTGTCTGCTTACCCTGTGTGAGACACTGTCCTGGGGGATTCTGCAGAGTAGCCAACAGACAATAATCTCATGCAATTTATATGCGGGTAGGAGAAGAAAGGCAATAAAGACAGTAAAGACCATGTGCAGTTGTTCACAGAACAGCGAGAAGGTCGGTGTGGCTGGAGCCCCGTGAGCCAGAGGCAAGGCTGTAAAGAACAAGGCCAGGGAGGTGGTGGGAGCTGCGTACCTCACGGGGCCCATGGGTCAGACCGAGGAATGTGCTATTGGCACTGTGTGAGTTGGGAGGCATTGGAGGGTTTTGACCAGAGAGAAACAACCTGGCTTGGGTTTAAGCAGGATCACTCTGGCTGAGAATCTAATGAAGGGAAACAAAGAAGCAGGAGGCTATTGCAAAAATCCAGGGGAGATCAAATGGTGGCTTGAATCAGAGTAGCAGCAGGGAGGGGTAAAAATTGGTCAAATTCTGGATATGCTTTGGAAGTAAAGGCAAAAATAAATTTTGCTGAAGACTCAGACCATGGTATGAGCAAAAGTGGTGAGGATAACGCTGGAATGTTTCACCTGAACAACCAGAGGGCTGGAGTTGCCATTAACAAGAGGAAGGATTGGTTATCTGGTTATTGCAGGGCAAGGTGGGAAATATGGAGAGGTACACTTAGGACATGCCTAAGTCTGGGATTTCTATTACACGCCCAAATGAGAGGAAAAGTGTGCACTTAAAGATAAGGGTCTGCAATTTATGGGAGGCAGTGGGACTAGAGAAGACACGCAGGAGTCTCCAGCATAGGGATAGCATTTAAAGACAGGAAAGTGGATGAACTCACTTAGGCAGGCAGTGTAGACAGCAAAGAGATGAAAACCAAGAACTGAGCCTTGGGGCAGAGAACATGTAATGGTCAGAAAGAGGAAGAGAAACCAGGGAAAATCCCATAAGAATGAGAGAGAAAACAGCCAGAATGATAGCAGAAAAATCGGGTGAGGGAATGTTCTGGAAGCCAGGGGGAAACAGTGCTTCCAGGAGGGAATGTCAAATTCTGCTGATAGGTCAAGTATAATGGGGCCAGAGATCGACCTTTGGATTTTGTAATGTAAGTAGAACAGTTCCAATGAGGCAAAAACCTGCTTGGTATGTTCTCTAGAGATAATGAGAGGAGAGAAATCGGAGGCAGTTATAGGCAATACTTTGAAAGACTTTTGCTGCAAAGAGGAGCAGAGAAGGGAGTCCATCGATAGGCTTGGGTAGGCCAGGTAAAATATTTTTTTAAGATGGGAAAAGTGACGACACATTCATAGTGAAGATCTATTTGAGAGGAAATAACCATCTGTTGTAGAAGAGAGAGGAAGGATTGATGGAGAGAAGTCAGACTCTATGGTGCATCCCTCTGCCCCCTCGGAATGTATTTATCAAAGAAACCAGATCATTTATCCTGTAATGTTTCCCACAATCTGGATGCTTCTCATTGTATTTCCATGGGATAGTTTAGAATGTTCTCAGTGGTTTCTAAACACAATTTTTAAATAGTAAAGCTGTTTTTTTTTAAATAAAATATTAGTGAAAACACAGTAGAGAAAGCCCAGGAAAGCACACCTTCAGGTAGAAGCAGCGCTGGTTGGGAGAGTCTAACATGAACCAGAGGCTGCATCGCAGGTGACGTGGGGCTTCCACCTGAACAACCACAGGGTGGGAAATTAGTAGAGAAGCACAGATTTCTGCTCAAAGTAAGCTTTTGAACACCTCTACTTGTTTATAGCATTGAGCTATAATGAGACCAAAATATTACTTTTTGAAGTAAATAGAATACAGAGTTTCCACCTAAAGCTGCTACCATGACCAGAGATTATTGTCCACAGGAAGGAATCATAGATGACCGTGCTGGTTTGGATTTGGATAGCTCTTCACATTTCGAGAGTTTTCAGACACATGACACCATTAAATCCTGACTGCTGACCTCCTGATAAGAAAGCTGAGGCTCTAAAGGTCAAGGGAAGTCATTACCACAGAGATTGGGATCCTCTCCAGATCACATTCTCTTCTTTAGGTACTGAGATTATGGGACTGACCATGCACATCAATAGGGCTTTCACTTCTAAGCAATTTGCCCAAAAGTGGCAATGCCCGTGCGCTCAGACATTCCATTTCCTTAGTGATTTGGGGAACGTGTTCTCCAGTTGACTGTGCAGAGCTGGTGACACAGGCTGTGGCTACTAAACTAAGCAAAATTAACTGGCCCATGGGAGGGTCAGAATGTGGCCTCTTCGGGGGGCTCTCAACGCAGCTAACCAGCCTGGGGGGGGGCCTCCTAATTCTTATTAAAAGTAGAATGGGGGTGTTTTTCTTGCTTGTTGTCCATTTCATGCAGGATGTAGAAACCATTTCTCCATGTATCACTTTGTCCCGGATAAGAGAGTTTACTGGTTCCGTTGAAGCACAGCTTTGGGGTTTGTTAGTAAAGTAATGAAACAGGAGGGAGTCAAGCATGTCATAAAGGAGAGACAATTTAACAGGAACATTTCGGTGCAGAAAGAGACCTTTTCTTAGGACTGTAGGTTTCTTGTTTTCTCCCCAGGCTTATAGTAATTGCTAATATGCAATCAGGAGTTAAGTTATTTTCTCACCCTCATATTAAGAAGCAGAAAATTCATAAATATTTACCAGATTGTTGCATGTGACATATAATTTCTTCTCTCTGCATTAATTATGAACACATTTGATACATCATTAGGGGAAAAACATGTAGGAAGACAAACAGAAAAGGTCATTGAAATGGCTGGCTCCACTTTGGTGACCTGATTCTTCTCCCCACAAAACCCCACTAAGGAAAAAAGAAGATGCTCATAACTGTGAAAGGCAGAAGCTTCAATTAAGTCGTCACATTCCAAGACGGATCTGATTGATCCAGGTGACCTCCTAACTCAGGGTTCTCACACTTACAAAGGTTCCAATAGTCAGCCATTAAATACTGTTCCCTCAGGTAAGCTTTTAAATGGGCATAAAGCCACATTTTCTAGCTTCTGCTCTAACACAGAAATCTTTACATTGATTTTTCTCTCCTCCTTAGTTCTATCCCCAATATCCCAAACTAATTTTGACTATCTCAAATAATCAAAATAATCTCAAATAAGAAATAACAGTCAAATAATGACTAAAATCCTAAACCAGCCTGGATGCCACGCCACAAGAGATTAAGAAGCACATAGGTTAAAAAAACTGGTAGCCCACACAGGTATTGTCTATCCAACACAGTGTTTTAAAATTTTTAGTTGACTACTAACATATACATATTGGGAGATTTCCTTTAAATTTGCTTTTATAATTCAACCGCAAATTTGGAAAATCTGCCAAAACTGAGTTCACTGATTCTCTCGAGGTCTCCACATTGCCACAGTCCCCACCACTCCCTATTGTCCTAATACACAATCTGCTTCACTCCGTAAGGCATGAGAGCTCACAATCCCTTTCCAAATGTAATCTCTGTCCAAATGTACCCCCTTAGATAATAGAGGAACCTCAAAAACATAAAGAATAAAATCCCATTTTCTTATTCTGTTTAGTTATTCATTGATCCATTCCAACAATGGCATGCCCTAATCTAATCACTAATACTGTAAAAATGGTTAAAACCTTTGAGGATGCTATTACACGTCTATAGAATGGCGAACATTCAAAACACTGACAACATGAAATGCTGGAGAGGATGAGGAGCAACAGGAACTCTCACTCATTGCTGGTGGAAATTCAAAATGGTACAGACGTTTTGGAAGAGAGCTTGGCAGTTTTTCATAAAGGTAAACACAGACTTACCTAGCAGATATGTGTCAGTGAATCTGGCCCATAGTCAATGCTCAATAGTTTTGAAAAGAAGGGAGGAAGGAAATAAGGAAGGGAGGAAGAGAGGAGGGAGAGAGGAAAATGGGAGAAGAGAGGAGAAAGAAGGAAGGGGTATGTATTATGATAGAGCAACTAGCACAAGCTAAGGAGGATCAGAATGCACAAGTCTGGATTCTCAGAGAAAGTCACGTCTGACATAAGAGTCAAAAAATAAATAGGAATTAGCTAAGCAATAAAGCTGGTCAAGCAATCTTACCAGGTGCTTACTAAACACATTTTCTCTTGTGCACTGGACTATTCACAGATGCACTTGTAGTGAGATTCACGTGACTGAGTTTGGCTACCTGAATTTCAGTGGCCAGTAGCGTGAGCCACCACCCTGGTTTGCCCAAGAATTTCCTAGTTTTAGCACTGAAATCCCTGTTTCTAGAAAACCCATCTCGAGGACACAAAAAGTCCCAGTTTTTTGGCAATGGGCACAGAAGTTTGGGGAGAAAGTACAAACCAAATAGGGCAGTCAAAAAAAAATAGGGGCTGAAAGCAGCACTGATTTCAGCGTCAAATGATATGGCAACGATTATCAGCCTTCCACAACTGCTGCCGCTGTTTCTGCCCCTGACCACAGATTGGATGACCTGATCTGTGGGTCACAGTAATGTCATCCATCTTTGCATCACTTTGAGTGACATGACTCAAGTGTGCAATTTAAATGTGTTGTGGTGGTGAGTCTTCACAGTCCTCTTTGCCCGTGGGTTACCTAGTGTGCCCTGCACCGAGATGGTGCTAGTTAATATTTAGCATTATGAATATCATGATTGGGATGAGAATCAGCTAGTCCTGTTGTTGTGAATCATGTTTTCTAAGAGTTCAGATGAGGAGAATGATTATGGTTCCAAAATCAGTATGCCCCAGACATCACTGAAAAAGAAGGCTAAACAACTGTGTTATTTTAATGACAGTGGGAAAGACACATACAACTGGATTAAAGAGGTAAATAACCAAAAGAGAGCACAAAGCACAATCTGGAAAAGGATTTGGGATCGGACCCAGTGGAGAAGGGGCCATGAATGTATATTTGGCAACTGTACATCACAAGTTCAGAATGAGACAGACAGGTATTTCTAAATCAATCAAAAGTTTTCTCACCTCCCAAAAAGACACTAATGCCCTGCTGAAAATTTCAGCCACTAAATTAGCTTGGGCATAGTACAGGAACAAACACATCATTGCACGGTTTCTCTGACAGCTCTAGGAAACCGAGTAAATCAAATTTCCTGAGTCAAAGTTGCAACTAAAATGTTCGGTGGACAAACAAAGAAAAGAATTTTGCCAACAGATGTGTTGGCCTCTTATGGCCTGGAGCTGATTATCTCAGATCTTACCAGGGATCATATTTTCCATAGCACATCAAGTGATATATGAATCACAGCAACATAAAACTGTCCTCTTGGATCTTAGATAATTTGATTTGAAAAATGGAGTTTCTAATCAACTTCTTGGTTTCTGTGAAGACTTTAATGAAACCAAAAGAAATATAAAACAGAAGACTCTTGATGTCCCAATACAAACAAGACTTCACTCCTCCATCTGCATATTCAGGAGATGGTGCAAATGTAAATTTTGGCAAATTTGATTCAGTCTATAAACTTCTTACCAAAGATAATGAAAAGATCTCACTGCTAAATGTCTTATGCACCTTTTACACAACACTGCTGAGAAAAGGTGTGATTTGCTTACCTGTGATGCTGAGGCTTTCATAATAAAAGTTTGTGGTCACTTTTGAATTTACTCAAAATGTGCAGAAACACTTAATGAGATTTTTGACTTCATAGAACTAGGAAATCGCCTCCTAATCACATCCTACATGGTGGTTATCATTGTTGTCAGCCATAAAAATGACGTCAAAATGTTGGCCTGCCATAAAATCATATTTTCAAAGATCAGAGCAAGAAGAATGGCCTCATCTAATCTGGAAATACACTGAAGATGACAATGAGGAAAAGGATTACAGTAAAACAGACATTTATGTGCTGTTTCTTCAAAACTGTTGATGACCTTTGACAAGGCCACAGGAGCATAAAAAGGGATGAACTAAGTGCACCTGAGTTGTTTAATGTAATGTGTAGGTTGTAACAAAAACTCATACAGAAAAAAAGACCACAGACCTTTCTAAAAAGATCAACCTACGTGAAAGTGATGTCTGCCACGTGTAGGCCCAGCCCACTAAAAACTCTCAGGAAATCCCATGCTCCCTCATCCCTCATCAGGTAAATACAAATAATCCACTGAAGAGGCCCAAGGGCCTAGGACACGGCAGAGCCCCTAAATCTAAAGGGCCTGGATCCCTGAAATGCTGCATGGAGCAGAGTCCCGCTGTCACCCTGCATTGGACACTGCATGAGCAATGTGTTATGACTACAGCAGCTGCAGCTTGACACAGATGGTGGCACAATGTTCTGTCTCATTCAGGTCTGAGCAGAGGAAACCACAGCGTGAACCCTGAGGATGTGAAAAACCTTGTTGCCATCAGGGAAAGTGCCGCAGAACAACTACAGCCCATGTGGCAGCAGCCACAGCCAGGTCTGTGGAAGAGGCAGCAGAGGCCCACAGTTCAGGGCCTGTACCCCCCAACATGGTGGAGCAGGAGCACCAAAGACTCTGTCCACCAGACCCAGATGGAGCAGTGTGTTCCCTTGTATAAATTAGTGTGAACTATGAGAGCCACTGATGGAACCAGACCTTTTCTCTTCATTCATTTTAGGAGATGTGGCCAGTCTCTTCACCCTTCTTGGGATTTAAGGCTCTGTGAGCACATATCTGGCAGCTGGAAGGTCAGGGACCCAGGCAGGTTTAGTAATAAGGCAAATCAAACCAAGGCTGCTGCATGGTGTCTGCACATGAATGAATAAATGTCTTCCTGGTCAATTAAAAATGGCTTTTGATGCAGGGTAGTGAAGAATAGCATAAGGGTAGCGAACAAATATGGTGCAATATTGAAGGAACCAAAGAGGAAAAATAAACTTACAAAGGATTTTTATGTCAAAGGTAAAGGAATAAGAAGGATAAAGTCACATAAAGACTGTGTCTGCCTCACACTTTACCAGTCATTTCTATTTCTCTAATTTGTTAAAACATCGTCCCAAAAATTAAACCATGAGTACATTCAGTTTTACTGCTCATTGATTCTTTTAAAAATTCAGCCAATATCAAGCCACGAAAAGACATGGAAGAATCTTAAGTGCCGATAACTGAGTGAAAGAAATCAATGTGGAAGAGCTACATATTGTATGATTCCAACTACACAGGATTCTGGAAAAGGCAAAACTATGAAAACAGTCGAAAGATCAGTGGTGACCAGGGGTTTCAGGGAGGGAGGGATGAGTAGGTGGAGCACAGAGGATTTTTAGAGCAGCGGAACTACTCTGTATGACACTGTAAAGATGGATACATGTCATTACACATGTGTCCAAACCCTTAGAGTGTACGACACCAAGAGCGAGCCCTAATGCAAGTGATGGACTTTGGGTGATAATCATGTCAATGTAGGTTCATCAAGTGTAACAGATAGACCACTCTGGTGGGGGATGTTGATAGTGGGGGAAGCTGTTGGGGTAGGAAGGGGGCAGGAGGTACATGGGAAATCTCTGTACCTTCCTCTCAATTTTGCTATGAACTGCTCCAAAAATTAAAGCCTATTTTTAAAAAAATACATTCAACTTTCCAAAATATAAAACATATTTTCTAACATTTATACAAATACACAACAAAAGCAAATAACATCTGTATAGATGTACATTTTCATATACAAACAAAACACTTGTACATATGTAATGTATATTTATAGAACATGTGAACAAAGTCCCCTTTCTAAAAGATCACCATCAGACAGCGTTGATTATGCATCTTTGTTTTTTTCTCCTTTGTTTACTTCTTACCCTCTAAAAGCAACACTGCAAATTCCAGGTCCAATGCTCTCATGGAATCCATACTTTGACTGAAATGCAACCTTTTATTCCAAAGCATAGCCATTTTTTAGTATGTTGCCAATCACTTTACATATTTCCTATGAGTCTCTAAATCCACATTTTATACCACATTGCAATTAAATTTTCCTCAACGGATACAGTTCAACAACATCCAGGGGCAAGAAGAGACGCACTGACACGTAGGTGATAAAAATTCACAGTAAAGCCACAGATGTAGCAAAGTGAGAATTACCGCACCAGCAGGAATTGGAGATAAAAGAGGATTACACAGGATCAAATGTAGTAATTGACTAGAAGTCACCAAAAAATACCAGATGGATGTCACTGCTCTATATAACTCTAATGTGCCTGTAGACTTTATTGAGCTTCACTAGAGGTTCACTTTTAGTATTTTCTTGAGTGTAATTGAAGTTTATTGATATGCTATTATTGCCCAGTTTAGATGTGACCATAAAAAGTACAGTTTGATGTACCTGTATCTCCATAGAAATCTTGTGCTTTGTTGCTTAAAATAAAAGCTCATAGTAATAATTGCCATAATATTTATTTCTCTTCCTCCATTGGTCCTTTACATTGAATATGGACAGTAACAGCTCTAGATAGCATTGAAATTGCAGGGATATTTTCAGGAGTGATTGGTACATAAAAGATCAGACATGCAATTTTGAACACTACCAAGGGAGACTTAAAAAGGATTTTTATGTCGAAGGTAAAAGAAAACAAATTTATATGTTGAAATGAGTTACCATAGGTGGTACAGTCCCTATTAGTTTCCATGGGTTTATTTCCCATTTAGTTTTCGACATAGAGATGGGATAAAAATAACTGTCTGTCTTAGCTAGAATATTCATTCTGTAAACACAGAAGTCTCAGATCTCAGCAAAAGACTTCCCAGCGTAAGTAAAGGCCGTTTCCTTCAGCAACAAACATTTTAAATTAGGCTGGAAATAATGGGTGTGAAAACGATTGCTTCTCAGAGCAGCAGAGGAAAACTCTTCCTGGGAATTCCAGGTGCAGCTCGAATCTTATCACTGACAAGTTAGTCTAAACCGATAAGAAGCTGCTATAAGGCTCCACTCAAAGGGCCAGACAGCTTGATTATATTTTCACAAGCCAAAAATCAAATTCCATTACTAAAGAAAACAATGTATTTCTGAGCTCTGGTGAGCCACACTGAGTAAAGTAAGCCAAGAAAGAAAGAACATCATGGCCTGGCCACTGGAACCCCAGACTGCTCAGGGAAAACGGAGGCTGGGGACGTGGCTTCTAGTTTTGCTCAGCCCCTCCTCTCTGTAGCCCAGGTACACATGCTCCATCCCATGGACACACCCTCACATCCCACCCGAAACACACTCACCTTCCATGGGCTACCCGACTCCAGCATTAAAAGCAATGTGCTAACATAGCTAAGGTAAGGACTGCACCTTCCACCCGCACTTCCAACCCCAGAGTAGTATTTCTCAAAGAATGTTCATCTGTGGTCACCTGTGTGGGAATCTCCCGGAGTATTTATTAAAAACTCAGATTCCCAGGCCCCACACCAGACCCATGGACTGAGACTCCCTGGTAACAGTGAACAAGTAATCCACATTTTTAATAAGCTCCCCAGAGGAATCTCATTCATAGAAAATTTTGAGAAGCACTGACATAGAGTTTACAAAGACCTGCTTCTAGACAGAAGAAAAACAACTAAAGGGAAGAGTTGGTACAATGCATAAGAAGAAAACATCTTTTAGCCATATGGTGTCTAACTCTGCATCTGGCACACAGGCGGCTCTCAATATGTTGGGTACATGAACACATGAACGAAAATACTTGAAAGAATAAAGGATTCAGAAAAGGATTTCAGCAAGATGACCCACTGGAAGTTCATAGCATTCTCCCCACTCCCCACATAAAAAACCCCAAACAACAAATGAACAAGTAAGTTTTGACCAAAATAACTATAGGAGAGCTCCAGAGAAGAGCGAAGGAGCAGATGAAAACCTGTAGAGAAAGAAACCCAGGAGAGCCACACAGAGAAGTAGAGGAAACCCCTCACCTCTCCCATCCCATCTCCCCAGTCAGGGTCAAATGTGAACCAGGAGGGACTTCTCCCACAGGGGAAAGGTAAACAAGAGGACCCCGGCAGCCCCCCATCACTACTGTGGACACCTGTAGTCTTCCCTTCTGGAGACTCCTGCAGTCCTCACAGGCTCTGAGCCCAGCTGAGGGAGCTCCCCATAGTCTACACACTGGGCTATCCTCAGAGAAGGAGCTGACACTGTGCTCCCCACCTGTGGCCCACACTGCTGCTGCCCTGCACCATCTTGGAAACAGAGCTACTGCTACAGTGCACTCTGCTCTGGAGGCAAGTAGCCATTGCATCCCTCCACCCCTGAGGCTCAGCCCCCACCGCACCATGTCCACCCAGTAGCACCCAGTCCATTCCCGAGCAGAGCTGCATCTATGTCTTTCCCCTGAGGGCCAAACAACCGAGAGCTGCTCTATCCCCCCATCCTAGTTGCTGTTGCACCCTCCCTGAGGGCCATGTTAAAGTAGTACCCTGCCCCCAAGGCCCCACAGCCTCAAACTACTGGACCAGTTAGGCACCAAGCCCCAGAGCAGATGCAGCACCCTACCCCTGGGGGACCTCAGGCCTCCTGCACACTGGAGCAGTCATGCCCCCACATACACACATCACAGGTGAGGCAGCACCCTGACCCCAGGGGCTCTGAGCCTCCAGTACACCAGAGCAACTGCACCTCCCAGCACCACAGCATCCCACCCCCAGGGATCTGGAGGCTCCACTAACCCATGTAGCCATATTTTCTGGTGCCAAGAAGATGCATAGCCTAGAGTCCCAGGGAATCAGAGCCTTGGCTGAGTCGTGCCACTCTGCCTTCCAGGCTTAACAGCCACAGAGCCCCACCTATATGGAACTGGACTAGCCACACACAGTCCAAGCTTCTGAGGCACACTACCTCTCTAGGGATGGAATCATCACTGCACTGCCTCTTGCTTCCCAGGGCCCAAGCCACAGCAGCATCCTGCCTCTCTTGGGTTCTTGCTGCTGCTGTACCTGGCTGGCCTCACAAAGCCTGAGCTGCTGCCCTGTTCCACAATCCCAGGGTCCAGAGTTACCAATGCATGGTACTTCATCCTCCAGAGCCTAAGCTGCCACTGTGCCTGTTGGTTCCAGGTCCTGAATTGCAGCTGTGCCCTTTTCCCTGGGGCCTGAGCCTCCAGAGCACTCCCTTTTCCCTGGAGTCATGCCAGTGCTGTGCCCTTCCCCTCAGGGTCGCAACCACAGCTACATTCCAGCCCTCTAGGTCTGAGCTGCTGGGATGTGCCTCAGAGCAACAGACCCTGCATCCACACATCCCTTGGGGAGTGAACGTGCACCTCAAGTCCAACATGCTACAGTAGTTTCACAAGATCCCAAGCCCAGGAGCCCAGCGCCATAGTCACTCTGAGCACTTGTATCCAGTGGCACTGTGGCTGCCTGTGAGCCATGTTAGACCCAACACCAAGATAGTTCCTCTCAGCTAAGACTCCCCACTGTGAGAAAAACAAATACAGGAAGATTCCTAAAGCCCCTACTCTAATAACCTATGCAGCCACCATCACTGCCACAAACTCCTGTAGCTTAGACCACTGAATCATGCACAGTCACCACTAATGTTCATCACAACCTATCAAGATTAAGTCAAGAAGAAATAGAAAGCCTGAACATACCAGTAACAGATAAAGAGATTGAATATGTAACCAAAAACCTCCCAACAAAGAAAATCCCAGGACCAGGTGGCTTCATAGATGAATTCTTTCAAACATTGAAAGAAGAACTAATACCAATATTCCTTAAACTCTTCCCAAAAAAACAGAGCTAAGGGGAACACTTCCAAACACATTTTATGAAGCCAGCATCCTCTTGATACCCAAGCCAAACAAAGGTATCACAAGAAAAGACAACTACAGGCCGATTTCTCTGATGAACATTGTAGTGGATTGAGTTATGTCCCCCAAAACTAATTGAAACTTGAATTGTGTACCCCAAGTTTTATGTATTAGAAACAGCTCCCATTGTGTCTGTTAAGAGGGTGGGAAATCCTATTGTGGTAATTGAAAGGTGGAGCCTTGAAGAGGTGATTAGATTGTAGAACCATATTGTAGTGAATGGATTAAAAATGGTGGTCAGGGGCATGCTTCTGAGGGCTTTAAAAGAAAAAAGAGGAGACTCCTCCTCTGTGTTCTCTCTGCTTCCACCATATTGCCATGTGAGGCCCCTGGGTCACTGTCACCACCACCAGATGGACTTTGGACTTCTCGGCCTCAGAAACTGTAAACAATAAATGTCGTTTTTCTTTATAAATTACACAGTCTCAGATATTCTGTTATAGCAACACAAAATGGGCTAATACAAACATTGATGGAAAAATCCTCAATAAAATATTAGCAAACCAAATCCAACAACACATCAGAAAGATTATACATCATGACCAAGTGGGATTTATCTCTGGCATGCAAGCTGGTTTAACATACACAAATCAATGTGTTACATTACATTAACAGAATGAAAGATAAAAAACACATGGTTATCTGAATCGATATGGGAAAAGCATTAGACAAAGTCTAACATTCTTTCTTGACAAAAACTCTCAATAGTTTAGAAGAAAAATTCCTCAACATAATAAAGGCCATTTGTAAAGGCAACTTGTAAAGAACTCATGCAACTCAGTAGTGGAAAAACAACTCAATTTTAAAAATGGACAAAAGACCTAAATAAACATTTCTCCAAGAAAGACATCAAGTGGCTAACAGGTATATGAAAAAGTGCTCAACATCACTAATCATAAGGGAACGTAAACTGAAACAATCATGAAATAGCACCATTAGGATGGCTATTA
Source organism: Galeopterus variegatus (assembly GCF_000696425.1). Classification (NCBI taxonomy): domain Eukaryota; kingdom Metazoa; phylum Chordata; class Mammalia; order Dermoptera; family Cynocephalidae; genus Galeopterus; species Galeopterus variegatus. Next base: position 110,432 of record NW_007726892.1, read on the forward strand.
TCAAAAAGTCAAAAGATAGCAAATGTTGGTAAGGGTGTAGAGAAAAGGGAACTATTGCACACTGTTGGTGGAAATGTAGATTGATATAGCCATTACAGAAAACAGTATGGAGGCTGCTAAAGAAACTAAAAATAGAATTGCCATGTGACCCAGAAATGCCTCTTCTGGACACATACCCAAAGAAAATGAAATCATCACCTGGTAAAGACATCCATGTTCATTACAGCATTGCTCACAGTAGCCAAGGTATGGAAACAACCTAAGTGTCCATCAACAGATGAATGGATAAAGAAACTGCGGTACAGGTATGAAATATTACTCAGCCCCCAAAAAGAAATCTTGCCATTTCCCACAACATGGATGAGCCTGGAGAACATTATGCTAAGTGAAAAAAGCCAAACACGGAAAGAAAACTATTACATAATCTCACTTACGAAATGTTTAAAAAAAAATTCAAATATACAGAGAACAAGACAATGGTTACTAGAAGCAGGAAGTGAGGGAGAGGAGGAAATGGGGGGATGTAGGTCGGAGGATATGAAGCAGCAGACGTGTGGGATGAACAAGTCCAGCAATCATGAGGACTAGAGGTAATACAATTGCACCATTTATGAAATTGACACTAAATGAGTAGATTTTAGCTGCCCTTGCCACACACACAAAAAAAAAAAGAGGGTAACTATGTGAGATGAGGGACGTGTTCATTTGCTTCACTATGGTAAACTTTTTATTTTCTGTATTAGTCCCTTTTCTGTTGCTTATAACAGAACCCCTGAGACTGGGTATTTTATAGGAAAATGAGATTTATTTCTTACAGTTGGGATGCTGGGCAGTCCAGGGGGTACATCTGGTGAGAGTCATCTTCTTAGTGGAACTCTATAGAGTCCTGAGACTGCACAGGGCATCACACAGTGAGGGCTCAACAAGAGTGCAAGCTTCACATGTCTTCTTTCTATCTTGATTAAGCCCCCAGTCTACTCCCTGAAAACCCATTAAACCGTTAGCCCAATAATCCATGAATGGATTAATCCATTCAAGAGGACAGAGTGCTCACAATCCAATCACCTCCCAAATATCTCTTTCAAATACCGTAGTGTGATTTCCCACCCTTTTTACACTGTTGCTATGGGGATCAAGCTTTAATGAGTTTGGGGGGGACACTCAATCCACAGCAGCTATCTATATGTATCCTATAACATCATGTTGTATACCTTAAATATATACAATAAAATTTATTTTTAAAAAACAAAGAAAAAAGAATAAAGGATTCACTTTTTTCATGTAGGCATCAACAAATTTTCATAAATCATGTTAAGCATGTGCACTTACTCCTTATCTATTTTGGGAAAAATTAATTCAGATTTGTAAGTAGTTTGCCATTCCAAGTGTGCGGTAGCCACAGTCTGGCCCTCAAACTCTACAGCTGGCTGGGCTGGGACAACCAGCCACGGAGTAGGTAAAAGTCAGCGAGAGAGATGTGCTGAAGCCCAGCTTGTGTCAACTCCACACAGCTGGGGTTGTTTGGAAATGGTGGAGAACGACAGCAACTCCAGTGAGGGACCATGTCTTCTCCCATTGTTTTCTGTCACCTCATGGTCTTGACTATGAAATAAGAATCGTAACACATACATGAACATATTTCCATTTTGCAGCTCTAATACAGTCAAGAAAATCACACTAGGAACAACCATGGAAAGCCATATGCCTCACCACCACTGTTATGTACCAGTGTACCTTTTCCCATCTGGCACGTCTGTCTCTTCTTCCTGTGTATCATCCTCTTCCCGTATTTCACCATGTCATCTAGATTGCAGTTTGGAACTAGGGCTATGTACAGCAGGCACAGAAGCAAAAACCAGCCATTTCTTTTGGTTTTGTCTTTCCCTTAAGAATCAAAACACACTTGTTCAATGAAAGTTTTGAGCATTGACTTTGGGCCAGGTTCTACATTAAACTCTGGATATACGAAGATGTATGAAACATGCCCTCAAGGAGTCCATCCTAGTCAAGGGGACTGTTATGGACTGACTGTGTCCCCCTCAAAATTTATATATTGAAGTCCTAACCCCCAGTACCTCAGAATGTGACTGTATTTGGAGACGGAGACTTTAAAGAAGTAATTAAAGTAAACTGAGGTTATTGGGGTGGGCCCTAATTCAATAGGACTGGCATCCTTATAAGAAGAGGACATTAGGACACAGACACACACAAAGGGAAGACCATGTGAATACACAGGGAGAAGATGGTCATCTACAAGGCAAGGAGAGAGGCCTCAGAAAAAAATGAATCCTGCCGACACCTTGATCTTGGACTTCCAACCTCCATAATTATGAGAAAATAAATTTCTGTTGTGTCAGCTACCCAGTTTGTGGCACTTTGTTACAACAGTCTTAGGAAATTGACCCAGAAGCACTCAGCCCTGTGAAGTGACCTCTACAGCCTCTTCCTTGAGATTCTGAGGGTCTAATTCCCTAAACCCATCAGAACCTCAAGGAAGAGGCCGCAGAGATCACTTTACAGGACTAAGTGCTTTTGTATCCTTTCCTAGGGCTGCGTTAACAAAGTACCACAAATTGGGTGGCTTGCAACAACAGAAATTCACTCTCCTACAGCTCTGGGGGCTGGAAGGCAGAAATCAAGGTGTCAGCAGGGCCACGCTCCCTCTGAGGCTCTGAGTAGACTCCTTCTTTGCCCCTTCCTAACTTCTGGTGGTGGCCAGCAATCCTTGGTTTGCTGCTGCCTCACTCCAATCTCTGCCTGCGTCTGTTGTCCCTTGGCATTCTCCCTGTATGTCTGTCTTCATGTGGCCATCTTCTTATGAAGACGCCAGTCATATTTCATCAGGGCCCACCCTGCTCCAGCATGACCTCATCTTAACTAATCACATCTGCAGTGATGCTATTTACAAATAAAGTCACATTTTGAGGTACTGGGGGTTAGGACTTCAGCATATCATTTAGCGGGACACAATTCAACCCATAACAACTCATGGTAAACACACCCAGTAAGTTGAGGTATAAAGGGGATCTTCCCCATCAACAGGGCAGTCATTTCAGGCCCATTTTCCTGACTCTCAAATATATGGCAGGAGTTACCAACAAATAAGAAGACAACGGTTCAGTGTCCCTGAGACTGCAGCAAACTTGAACTGAACCCGTGCTGCCTTTCACGCCTATTTGTTCTTCCATGGTGAGGCTATGAACAAGTTAATTTACTGTCACACTGAGCTTGGAGTGACCTTCTTGGCAAAGGAAGTGCCTCCTTTCCATGAGTGAGGGGGCCACCTGGTCACTTTGTCCAATGTGTCCAGGAGAGCGGTTGGCACCACCCACCTAACACAGAACATGCATTAAAACAAAAATACTAACTAGAATTACTTCAAAAGATGGTTTTATATGTAGCCAGCACTAACGAATCATAGTTATTAGTGTGTTATCTCATTTAACCATCAGAAATACCTGTCCAGGGGCTGAGGAAGAAAGCTGGTGAGATCTGTCAAAATTTACATTTCTGGAACATTGTTTATATATATACATATATGTATGTATACATATAGGTTTTAAGAAACCTAACTGGTATGCTGAAATGCACAAAAGAGAATCCTTTGTCTTTGCAATAAGCTGCATTAATAACTGAAGTGGTCTTTAATCATACCTTCATTCACCAAATTAGTGCCAATTAATTGTATCAAATCCCACTCTATTCAAGATAACTACAGAATCTACTTGGGTACTTGGAGCCAAGGCTAATTATCTCCAAACATCAGCAGCCACAGCATCAGCCATTGGATGGCAAGTCTGCATATGGTTAATTAGGATCTAGGGACTGCGGGGGTGGGGAGGAAGGACGCTGAGCCCACCTGGTGCAGGAACTGTGGCTGACTCACACACTGCCTCATTTCAGCAGCACTCGGTCCCTCTCGTGAAGGTGGGTGGCTCTTGCCTGCCACAATCACAAAAATTAGACTCTTAGAGACCAAAATCCATGAGTGCAAGGCTCTGCAGGTCACCGTTCTTGAGTGTTGTGAGAGGATGTAGTGTACGGTCCAAATAAAATTATTACTGTCATCCTTTACAATTCTCTTTAGGGTCAGTTTGTTGTTTAAAGCATTTAAGCATTTGTTTACTTAAAGCACTTTATTTAAGGGGTGCCTGCAATTTTTCAGGGACTGGAAATTGACAGTTTCTCCATTCATCCTTTCCACGTTATTGATGGGCACTCAGAGTGCCAGGCACTGGGATCTGTGCTGTGGTAAACTGGGGAATCAAAGGTGTGGCTATTGCATGGTGGAGCTCACAGTCGGGGGGTGGGGAGGGGTTATGTGTTATCCTGCTTCTGCTTTCCATGAGGAAACTGTACCCCAAATACTCCTGGCCTCCTGCCCTACTGCCAACTCCTCCTCACACAGGTGAAATGACTTACCCAGTGGGTTTGGTTCAAATTCTGTATTATGTGGAACTAAACTATCAAAGATTCTCTGCAGGAGCAGAGTGGAACCTGCTCCCTTTCTCTTGTTCTCCACCTGGACCATGGAAACAGCCAACTGGTTAGGGGGACACCTGCAGGCTCTGACTTGCTCCCCAGAGGCCTTTGCCAAGGTCACCGAGGAGACAGGAGAGCCTCACAGCCACTTGGCCTCACACGTCTGCCCACGCTTCCAGTCCTACACTCCGCCTTCATCAGCAACAAGGGCTGTACTTCAAGATTCCCACTGCTGACTCATTTTATCTTATTTTCCAACCAATTGAAAAATTAGATAGAGAAGAGGGTGTTGTACAACAGACTCCCTTCAAAGGAACCAACACAGTCTGAATAGATGGGCAGGGAGGGAAGTGAGCCAACACCTAACTACAAAGTTATAAATTCTACATTTGATACGTGCCCTGCCTTCAAGGTCTGACAATCGATTAAGGAAACTAAGACATGAATATGAATAATTTTAATACCCAATAGAGTGTGGCCTTATAGAGATAGAAAGTGCTATGGGACGGTGAAACACAGGAAAGCCAGACACAAATTTACACAGCAACCAAATCACTCCATCACCCCCTTTTGATGTGCATTTCCTTGGTGAGGCCTCTGCACTCTGTCACTCAGGACTTTCAGTGATGGAGGCGACAGAATAACTCCAAGTTCCTTGATGAATCCTGGCAATATTGTGGCTTCTTATCTTGTTTCTTGGGTTAGACAGATATTTGTATTTTGATTATTCTCTGATAATTTATGTCAAAATAGCAATAATTAAAACTTGACAGTTGCAGCTTTTCTCATCTTCAGCTTTTAATTTCACAGCTTAAAAAAATGTTTGCATCTTTTCAGAATTGGAGGAAAGTAGGGTATAAAAACCATAGAATATGGGACTTCACTGCAACAAATTGGGATGCTGAAAAAGAGGGAGAAGAGAAGTCAAAATAATAGGACAAAGCAGAAACTAAAATTTAGGAGACTGCAGAGTGCTGCAGACGAAATCTGTGGCCCCACTTTCAAATTTTTTATTAGAGCTGTAATCAGACTGTCTTTATGCAGACCACTGGGTGTGTGGTGGGAATAACTTCAGAGTGCTCTCTGACACTGTCCTTGTTTTATGTAGGGAGGAATGGTGTGTTGGCATTGACCTAGCCCTCAGAAGCATCTTGGACTCAGCCTGAGAGATCACTACCCCTCTCTGCTCCCTCCTCGCTGGTCAACTCTGGATACCAGACTTTAGTCACACTGACGCTCTCCTGAGTGTCTCCTGTGAAGAACTTTAAATGAATATGAGTTGCCAACACCCTGCCATCAAGGTCTCGGTTTTCATGGTCTCTACCTTATTAGGAAAATTCCTAAAAGAAATCCGTGAACAAGCATGTCACACTGAAAAGAGGTAGATTCCTGGAGATAAGGGCACCTGATGTGTCATTAAGTGCCACCACCCATCCGTAGTCATATTGGTCAGCCTGCCCTGCTCTGCATGCAGATTCTCTCTCTCTCTCTCTCTCTCTCTCTCTCTCTCTCTCTCTCTCTCACACACACACACACACACACACACACACACACACACACTCCCCTGACCCCAGACTGCACTTGATTAAACCAGGGTTAGGCAATAGGTCTAGGCTGGGCCAGGATCCCTTCTCTGGGAACTTGGAATTGAAGAAGTAAAAGAGTAACAGAGACAGAAACACACACTTTGAGGCTGCATCAGTGCTTGGGCGGCCTCAGTGGTCTCCACTCTGCCTGCCCTCTAGGCATAGCAGCAGGGAAAGCCAGTCGACCAAAAGAATGAAGCACAAACAACAGAGAGAATGAGAGACCAAGAGATGGGCAGAACATTCCCTGGGTTTTTGCCAAATCCCCGGCTGTTGTAATCATCGTTTCTAAAACCTAGCCCCCTCCATGCCCTTGAGTTCTATGAAACATACCTACCTACCTATAATGAACTCCCTTTTTCTTTTTTTTTTTTTTTTTGCTTGAGTCGTTTTTGTTACCTGGAACCAAAAGAGACTGATCTAGTGCAGAGTCATTGTAAAAAGTTACCAGGCACGCAAGTCATAGTGAAAGTCATAATGAGCAATAACGCCTTGCATACATCTGATGTCACTCCCCCTGTTAATTCCCTTGGACACAACAGTGCCTGCCTGTCACTCATTTTATACCAACAAAGACATTCTCCAACCCCAACTCTAGTGCCCTTGAGCCCCTCCTGGGAAACAGAGCTGGTTGACATTGGCTTGGATGTGCCCAGTCTCTGCTCTTGCCATGAAGATAATGGATCGGGACCTTGCAACTCAGATAAAAAACGAGTCTCAGCATGTCCAGCCCAGATCATCAAAACACAATGGCAATCCTTTAAATTAGTCACAAGTGGCTCCACTTAACAGTTTTTTTGAAGGGAAAAAAAGAGGGGGGAAGAGGAAAGAGCATTCTTGTTTTCGCATTGAAAAGTGTGAAAATGATCATTTGTGTAACGCAGCTTCCCTCTTGAACACTGATATGCCCACAATGTAGATGGAGATCAAAATAACTTGCACTGACGAATAATGCAAGTGCATCTCAAGAACACCCAGGGTTTCATTTTCTGATTTATTTAAAAGGCTCACCAGTGGCAAGCACGATTCCTTTCTCTTTTCCAAAGCCAGGGTTTGTCATGCCTGTCCCGGGCCACTGTGACTACACTGGGTCTCCACCACCCTCCTTTAATGCCTGCATAAAGCAGAGGTGCCCAGAGCTGGCCCAGAGCACCAGACCCAGCTGCCACAGTCCTGGAATGCAGGCCACTGCGGCTCAGAGTGATGAAAGCCCAGGATCAGGCATCGCCAATGCTTTGATTTTCAAGAACAGCTTGACATCCATAGCAACATGGTTAACATGAAAAACACAGGATAAAAACATTCCATTTAATTAAAAGCCCACAGTTCAATGGTAGTATAATTATTACAAGTGCATTTTATGGCTGTCTTCATTCATTTTGGGTACATAAATTAATATGCAAATTACCAGCCCCTCTCATGTTCTTAAGAAGTTCCCCTATCAATCTTTTCTCCAACATGTCAATTGGATAAAGCATGGCTTTTTAAATGCAAAATAAAATTCACATTTATGGTCCTTCTGAAATCTCCCTATGCTGGCGAGCTTTGTTTTAAATGAAGAGTGTTTAATTAACAGAGCTCACCTCTCTCTGAGGGCTTTCAGGACAACAGAGAGAGGCCATGTCTATGGTCTTCAGGCATCAGGATTAGAGACTATTTTCCATCTCAAGGACCACCTATCAAGGTATTTGTGATTCTCCATTCAGCTCATCAAGGACTTATTATGGGAAAATATTGTTCTCATTTACAAAAATGTAAATTTCCAACCCATAGACAGATGAACTTCAAAGTATTCACCAGGGAAAGGCTATAACAAATTACTTAACAGATGGTTTGTAGGTATTTAGAAAATACTTTGTACATAGGCAGTGAGCCCTAAGAAGTGGTATGGGCAAGAAAAAGATATGTCCATCTGACTTCCTTGAGAGAGTTGCTAAAATGGTTTAATAGGAGAGTATTCCACAAATAGATCTTATTGTCAACAGGCTTTTGGAAACAACTTTCACAACTCCCTAGCAGATATATGGAAGGGTTCTCAAAAAGTTCACAGAAAATGTGTATTATGAAAAAACTAAGCATGGATGGCAAAATTTTTTGCACCAAAATAAACTCATACTAACTTGTTATAACATATCTGAGCAAGATCTAGTTTGAGGCACTAAGAAAGGTAAGACATCAGTTTGAAAAGACCCCCTATCAGAGCAAACTGAATTCTGCTAAAATCGAAGCAAGAACAAACATCAAATTTATGGTGAAACTTGGGTGGAGAATGGTGAAATCATTCATGCTTTACCAAAAGTTTACGGGGACAATGCCCCAAAGAAATTATCAATTTACAAACCTGTTATAAGAAGGGGCAAGACGATGCTGAAGGCAAAGCCCACAGAAGCAGACCATTCACAACTATTTGAGGGTAAAAAATTAATCTTGTTCCTGCTGTAATTGAAGAGGATCGACTATTCACAGCAGAAATAATAGCCAATATGACAGGCATCTCAATGGTTCAGCTTACACAATTCTGATGGAAAAATTAACATTGAAAAACTTTCTGCTCAAGCGGTGCCAAAACTGTTGCATCCAGATCCACCGTAGACAACAACAGAGCTTTCAATGGAAATTTTAAACAAGTGAGATCAAGATCCTAAATATTTCTTTGAAGAACTGTTAATAGTAGATGAAACATAGCTTTACCAGTACAATCCTAACATCAAAGCACAATCAAAGCAATGGATATCAAGAGGTGGAAGTGGTCCAGGCAAAGCAAAACAGACCAGTCAAGAGCAAAGGTCATGGAAACAGGTTTTGGGGATGCTCAAGGCATTTTGCTTGTTGACTTTGTGGAGTGCTAAAAAACAATAACATATGCTTATTATGAGAGTGTTTTGAGAAAGTTAGCCAAAACATTTGCAGAAAAATGCCTGGGAAAGCTTCACTAGATAGTCTTTCTCCACTAGGATAATGCTGCTGCTCATTCCTTTCATCAAACAAGAGCAATTTTATAAGTTTCAATGGGATATGATTAGGAATCCACCTTACAGTCTTGATTTGGCTCTTTCTGGCTTCTTTTTGTTTCCTGATATTAATAAATCTTTAATCAACACCCATTTTTCTTCAGTTAGTAATGTCAAAATGACTGCATTGATATGGTTAAATTCCCAGGACCCTCAGTTCTTGAGGGATGGACTAAAATGGTGAGTATTGTCACTTACAAAAGTGCCTTGAACTGAGGAGATTATGTTAAGAAATAAAGTTTATATGTCTCATTTTTATCTTTTCATTCCATTCTTCCACGAACTGTTTAAGTCCCCTTGCATATAGTAGACAAGCCCGCTCTTTGAACAGTCACACACAAAGTTTCTTCAAGTATCAGGGACTTGACTGTGGGACTCAGAGGACTGCCCTAAAGCTCCAGACTTGGTACTGTTCCATCAACATCTCTTGATCTGCTTGAATAATTTACAAATGTCTCAAAGGTAAGAGAGACAACTAATATACTCCTTATCAGAATTAAAACTCCCGCAATAAAAACATCTCAACAAACTGAGCCTATCCAATGAAAAAAGATCAACTTTGCAAGAACAAGATCAACTTAACAGTTCATTTTTAAAAAAGGGATTCTGCCTTCAACTTGCTGTGATTTCAGGAAATCAACAAATGCTTTTGAGAACATAGTATGTGCAAAAGAGTATGGTGAACACTATCTCCTGTCCAAAAAAAGCCTATATTCTAACACAGAAATATACGAAAATTCCACAATATTATTGAATCCCAAATCTTTATGTCTTGTTCCACTAAATTTCCAGTAAAGATTTCCAGTCAAGATGGCAGAATAGATGGTCCTCAGTGTCACTCTCTCCCACAAATCAACCAATTTACAACTATAAAAAAGCAATGACAGCCAAGTTGGGGCCACTAGAGCTCAGGGGAAGAGGAGGAGATACCTATGGAGTTCATGAAGGTGGGAGAAGCCACAATGAGAGAAAGAAAAAACCCCTCTGACTGTTTCAAATCCTGGCCATTTCCAGGCTGGAGTTACTGAGCGCATGGAACAGAAGCTGTCAAAAGCCAGGGATGTGCCTTTCGGATGAAGTTTCTTGGAGGCGGCAGGAGAGAAGAGGACCTTGATGGCCCCAGGCCAGCAAGACCACTAGAAGGGTTCCCGTGGACCCACATAGGACTGAGGAGCCACAACAACTGAAAAAAAGGAGCCACTCAGAGGCTGGTGAGTCATCGGAAGGGACCAGAGCACTGCCCATCCCATGGGAAGTGTTTGCAGCATGGGTGTTGGGGGAGACGGGCCCACTGAGGCACAGCAGGGATAGCTGATCTGCCCCCCAATCAGTGCAGGACCACTCAGAGGAGACTGGTTAGGAATATAGAATTGCATGGGGTGCAGTTTGATGAAAAGACTCAGGTCCAGACCACTGTTTCTACACAACCCAGGTGCACCAGATTTCACTAGAACCAGGTTAAAACCTGAGCTGCACGAAAAGCCTTCCCTAGGGAATCAGCGGCAAAGCAGCACAACCACAGAGCTCAAGTACTGGTCCTCACAGGAAGTTCCCCCATTTTAGAAGTAAGCCAAGGAAAACAAATTAGTTCCAGTGCAGAGTTTGACTGGTGGGAACAGCAAATAATCCAACATAGAACTGAAAGAAAAAACAAAGTACCCACAACCAGAGACAAACTTTGATATTAACTAGTAAAGGTCTCATTTCATCAAAGAACACCCATAACACCTAGAAGGACCGGAAGTCCCCTTGGCTACCAAATCAGAAAGTGGGGAGGGCCGGGGGCTTCAGCCATGCCCCCGACACCCTCAACCAGTCCCAAGGGTGGGGGCCAAAGCCCTTGGCCACACCCCCCTGACAAGCGCAACCACCCCAGTAATGACCATTGAGCCTCCACAGGAAGTTCCCCAGGCTTTCCAAAGCTGGGGGGGGGGGGGGGGGGGGGGGGGGGGGATGATGGCCTTGGCCATACCCCCCTGCCTACAAGCACAGCCAGCCCAGCAACAACCACCTAGCTGCTGCAGGAAGCACCCTGGGCTCTTCTAAGCCAGGGCAGTGGGAGGCCAAGGGCCTCAGTCATGCCCCACCACCACCAGGAACCAGCCCAGCAATGACCGCCAAGCTGCAGCAAGAAGGACCCCAGGTTCCCAAGCTGGGGAGGTGGGAGGGGAAGGCTTTTGCCACCTCCCTGACATCTGCACCCAGCCCGGCAATGACCAAGCTTCCACTGGAAGCCCCCTGGTCTCCCCTGTGTGAATGTGGGGGGTGCCACAGGCCTCAACCCCACCCCTCCCCATTCCTCTTTCCATTACATTTCCTTCCTCTTTCCCTTCTCCCCCTCCCTCCCAACTGCTCTGCAAAAATATCATAGAATGTAAAAAAATAATAAAATAAAAAATAAAACAGTTTTGGTTGCCTGCGAATCCAATATTGCCTAGTAGCTTGACATGGAAGCCTAAATAACAATAACCGATTTAATTAAAATAACAATTATCAAATATAAGTAAAATAAGAGCAAGGACTTCTTTACTTCCAGTGCCAAGAACAGTGCCTAACACATAGTAGGTACTCAATTAAAATTTATTAGGTAAGTAGCATAACATATTTTCCATCCACCTTTTTAAATTACCAATGGCATTTGCATTGATTGTGGAAGATTTAGAAAACACAGAAAAGCACAAAGAAAAATAAAAATTACCCTTGGTCCTGAGATAATCTATATTAATATCATAGCATATTTCCTTCAAGTCTTTTCCCTATGCACTTTTTGAAATAAATGATTTTGTCACAATTTATTTACATTGTGTAAAATTATTTTCTGTATCATTAAAATCTTTGTGAATGCAATTTGCATAACTATGTAACAGTCCATTTTGTGATGTACCTTAGTGTCCTTAACTACCCACAAAGCTTTCTCTATTTCAGGATGAGTAAGAATTATCTTGCAGTTGGAGATGTCCAAAAGTGAAGTGAATTCCCTCATGAAAATAGACAAGATGACAATTGTCCTTCCTAAAATACAGTGCCTGTCAGGGAAAGGAGAGAGAGGATCATTAATTTTGGTGAAGCATGAGCTTTGGAGTCACAGATTTCTGTTTGATTTTTGGCTCTGCCACGTAATAGCTCTGTAACAGCTTGAGCAAGTTTTCTTACAGCCAAGGCTCATTTCCTGTTTTATAAAATAGCAATAACATAAACTTTGCTGGTTTGTTGTGATGGAAAAGAGGAAATATTGCCTAGAAGTACCTGATATAATAATTTTGTACAAGGTGACTATTGTAATTTAGTACGTAAGGACCATTGTAATTGCTGTTTCTACTGCCCTTATTACATGATTTTCATGTGCACCCATTTTTTTTTTTTAATTTGGACAGGCTTGACCATACAGGGATGAGTGGCAGGGATGCCACATGAGGATGTGCAGGCAGGACCAGTTACAGAAATTGCAGGGCCTAGTGCAAACTGGATATGCAGATCCCCTTGTTCAAAATTATGAAGATTGTCAAGATGGCAACAGCAGGGCATAAAACCGAGCACAGGACCAGTCTAAGAACAGGGGCCCTGTGGGATTTCCCAGGTCTCACTCATAAGAAGCTGGCCCCATGTAGAAGCTGCACACATTCTGTGCTGGTGCATGCAACAGCCATGACCCCTTACTCCAGGGGGGTGCCATACAGTGAAGGAGGACGCAGTAACTCTTCCCCATCATGTTATTGTGAATGTGAATGTGACCGTCTAAGCTTCAGCAGGCTATTAGCAGAGTTCTGTAACTTGGCCTCCTAGAACACATAGCCAGAAAGTTCTTCCAAGTAAGCTGAAAACCAGGAAGGCTTGAGAACAAGCTCATTTTGCTGTAGGAGGTGGGAGGGGGTGTCTACAAAAAGAACTACGACTCATTGCATTCAAACACTTCTAAATTCATTCTATACTATGCCTCTTCTGGGGTCTCCCACTGCCTTCAATGGCATAGTGTTCTGAGTCTTAAGATTTTCCAAAAGACTCCAAAATGTTTGTTAGAAATCTATTTATCTCCGTTGATTTAGGCTACTATAACAAACTACCATAGACTGGGTGGCTTATGAACAACAGAAATTTATTTATCACAGTTCTGGAAACTGGGAAGTCCTAGATCAAAGCACCAGCAGATTTGGCGTCTGGTGAAGGCCCATCTTCTCACTGTAACTCACATGGTTGAAAAGGACAGCTCTGGTTTCTTCAGCCCCTTATAAGGGCACTAATCCCATTCCCGAGGGCTCCACTCTTATAACCTAATCACCTCCCAAGGGCTCCACCTCCTAATACCATCACATTGGGGGTTAGGAGTTCAATATATGAATTTTGTGGGGACACAAACATTCAGTCTACTGCACCTTCCCAGAGCTAATAATTTCATTCAATTGAGAAAACAGAGGGGCTTTCTCTAGAATCAAAATAAATGTTGCTGTGATTATGTGAACAATAGGTGGTTACTAACACTCAGCACTTATAAGAATGGCTGACTACCAATATTTATACACCTTCTTACATTTAAAAAAACAATTAAAATACCCTTTTATTTTCTTCTCCCAGAATTTAATTTTTCAAGTCTTTTCTTGTGTTCAATGTTTCTTTCTAAAGAGTTTACCTACAAGCATGCTTCATCCACCAAGTAATTAAGTCCCAAACTGGATACATTATTCTATGGAGGATCCGCCTCCCCTGCCCCAACCCTCTTTCACATTCCTTCTTCTAACCTGAGTTTTAATATACCTCTGTCTTGCATTGGTAAACTGAATAATCCCCAAAGATGTCCATATCCTAATCCCTGAAACCTTTGAATATTATTTTACATGACAAAAGGAACTTTGCAGATTGGATTAAGTTAAGGATCTTCAGATGGGAAGATTATCCTCCATTATCCAAATGGGCCCTGCAAATAATCACGAGGGTCCTTTTAAGAGGGAGGTAAGAATATTAAAGGAGTAATCAGAGATGTGATTACAGAACATGAAACTGGATTGACTTGAGGAAGGGGCCACAAGCCAAAGAATGCAGGCAGCCTCCAGAATCTGGAAAAGGCAAGGAAACAGGTTCTCCCCTAAAGCCTCCAGAAGGAGCCAGACTGACTGAAACCTTGACTTTACCCCAGTAAGACTGATTTTGGACTTCCAGCCTCCAGAAATGTAATAAAATAAATTTATGCTGCTTTACAACACTAAGTTTGTGATAAGTTTTACAGCAATAGGAAACAACCCTTTGAGTACCCATTATCCTTCTAGAAAATCTTCATTTCACCACCTATATCCTATCCCACACTGCCTTCTTTCATCAACATTATGAAGAAATTACTTCTATAGGGAAAAGATATTCTCTTTATTTAAAAAATACCTCTTTAGATCATTGTTATTGTAATCTTTTAAAAGCATGTACAAACATTGAACTAATATAAACTCCTTAATCTTACCGCTCTTAGACAACTCTAGAACCAAAATTAATTTACAAAATAAATACAAATAAAAGTACAATCTTAATAAAAAATTTTCAAAAATCCTTAATGTGATACATGATGATTATTACTAAGACCAAATCACTCACATTGAGTTTGATAGAAGAAAAAGATATATGCGCCTTTTGGATTCATTTACTGTTGACTTGCTTCTTTTGACTTTAAGCAAGATAGGTCATTACTGAAGCTTTCACTGTTATCTCTGTTGTTATTTTTCTTTCTAGCACTAAACTAAAATTTAACTCTGATCCATTTTATTGAGGAACCACACAATATAATAGTACATCCAAAAACAAAATATTGAAATCTTTTACAATATCATTTAAAGAAAAAAGTCATAACCTTGTATTTATTACTATAATTGCTGCTAATAAATAATTGCAAACAGTTGTGTCCACATTCAGGCTCAGAATAACATCCATCAATACACTGATGTGTAGATTCTTTCATGTCGAGCAGCCACGTGCCTTGTGCTACTTAATTCAACCTCCACTATTTTCGTGTTTGAACTGCCACGAATCACTTTTTCATCTGGCGTCTTAGAATGTCTTTTCGCTTATGGTTAGCACAAATATGATGGCAAATAGAAACTCAAATGCAGTCCTAGAATTTCCCAGCAGCACCTAGTTAAAAGGCAGTCACCTGGATCACCCAGCATATTCTTTGATTAATTTTTCTTTAGCTTGCCATCAAATAAAGAGAAGTATAAATATAAAAATGACAAAGTCTCATAAAACTCATGGACCCTGGAGAATACAGCTGGCAGGGGCCAGAAAAGCCAATTTGGGAAATTTTAATCTAGTCTTTGCTCATTTCTCTACCTTCTTTTTTTCTCTACTTCAGTCGGTGTAATTATTTTGTTACCATAAATTTCCTTTCCTTCCCTAAGGTGGTCCAATCTGTTTTACTTTCCTCTCTTTTGTCTAATAGCAAACCCCACAGATATTAATCTCCCATGTAGCAATCCTTTCCTCCTTATCTCTAGTGGAGCTCAGGCCACCTGGATGAGCTAAGGTATACAAAAAGCCAAGGGCTGCCTACTGGTTAACTGCAAGAGAAGCCATTCCAATTTTCTCCCTCAGCAAATGTACTCATGATACTTTTTCTTTTCACAATGTTCCTTCCACTTCAGTTGCTTATAGGGTATTTAAATGACTTATACCGTATTATTACCTAACCATGTTGTTCTGAATATATTGACTCCTTGTCAGGGGACAACCACTGAAATATTCTCACTGTCGTGACAGTGGATGTGTGCTGGTCTTTCTTCACCCCATATATCAGATGCAATAGCTTCTGAGAGAATCCGTATGTGCAAGCAGGAGTGAGAGTGCAGCAGACCTGGGCTCAGCCTCACTGTGGCGGGCTACCAGTACTACCTATTGTAGTTTCCACAGAGCCTGCATACAACTCAGGTTGGGATCATTTTTACTCAACTCATGTGACTGCTAATGTAGTCATTTCAGAAAAAAATTTTTTTGTACTATTACACAAGCATATTGCCTTAGCCCATTCAGACTGCTATAACAAAATACCTTAGACTGGGTAACTTATAAACAGCAGAAATTTATTGCTCACAGTTCTGGAGTCTGGGAAGTCTAAGATCAAGGCACCAGCATATTCAGTGTCTCGTGTGGGCTCACTCTCAGCTTCATAGATGGTGCCTTCTTACCGTGTTCTCACATAGTGGAAAAGGAAACCAAGCTTCCTTCAGCCTCTTTACAAGAGCACTAATCCCATTCATGAGGGCTCTGTCCTCATGACTAATCACCTCGTAGAAGTGATACTATTGATACTATACTCTTGATACTATTGCACTGGGGTTAGGTTTCAGCATATGAATTTTGGGAGGAACATTCAGACTATAGCACATACTGTCACATATTTAGAACCTGAACATAACTACTCAATGCTAAATATTCAGAAGCAAGATAAACATTCAGTTCACTTCAAATAAGGAAAACTCCAGCCTGAATTAATGCATTCCACATTTAGGGTAGACTGCATTATTCCTCCTAAATCTTCATCAAACCTGTGTCCACATGCTTTGTCTTGTGACTGTGGATTTCCTTCTACGGCAGGCAAAGTTTATTCTCTGCCCCATTAAAGTCAGGTTTGGCCAACAGATTTGTCTCAGCCAATGGAATATGGGTATAAGTGATAATGTGCAAGTTCTCAGTCAAGGTCTTGAGAAGCAATGCATGTTTCCATTCACCCTGGAAGCTTCCAACTTCTGCCATGTAAAGAATATGTCCCACCTAGCCCAGGAGATTGCAAGATGTGAGACCCACCAAGCCTACCTGAGCTCAGTTTAATTCACCTGAACCCCATCCTGTTATGGGTGGAGTAGTGTCCTCCACCAAAATTCATATGTTGAAATCCTAACCCCCAGTGCCGCATAATGTGACTGTATTTGGAGACAGGGCCTTTAAAGAGGCTATTAAGATAAAATGAGGTCATATGAGTGGGCCCTAATGCAATATGAGTGGTGTTTTCATAAGAAAAGGAGATCAGGGCCGGCCCGGTGGCGCACTGCTACAGTGCGCCACTTGGGAAGCGCAGCGGCGCTCCCGCCGAGGGTTCGGATCCCACATACAGACCGGTTCCCGCTCACTGGCTGAGCGAGGTGCGGGCACAACACCGAGGGTCGCGATCCTGTTGCCGGTCCCAGTCCGGTACGGGTGCGACACTGAGGGTTGCGATCCGTTGCCAGACATGAAAAAAGACAAAAAGGAAAAAAAAAAAAGGAGATCAGGACACAGACAGACACATCCACACACAGAGGAAAGACCCTGTGAAGACACAGAAGACAGCCATCTTCAAAGCAAGAAGAGAGGCCTTAGAAGAAACTAACACCTTAATCTAGAACTTCCAGCCTCTAGAGCACTGAGAAAATAAATTTTTACCACCCAGCCTGTGGTATTTTGTTATGGCAGCCCTAACAAACATTCAACCTGCAGTGTCATGAGTGACAGTAAATGACTATTGTTTGGGGCCACTGAGTTTTAGAGAGGTATGTTCCTTGGCATTATCGTGGTGATAGCTCACCATTACTTGAATTTCAACTTTTCATCCACATCATGGCATCTTGTTGTCACAGTAAAAATGTTATGTTTATTCAACACAAAGCTAAAAGTTCCTGGAGGGCAGGAACCATCTTTCATTTGGCTTTGAGCCCTATACCTAGGACGATGCCTAGCATAGAGCGGCCACTCAATAAATGCTGGTGGAATGAATGAACAAGTGAGGAGTAAGGGGGTACACAACTAAATGGATAAATGCTGGCCCTAGATGAAAAAAAAATCAAGGAAGTATGAGAGATGAATGGTGTTTTGAAGGAAATTCAAGGGTAAAATTTGAAATATGTTTGAGAATCTGTGCAAAGAATAAAGAGGGAATTTGTTGTCACAAAGGGGACTGAGAGTTAGGAATAGATGGGAGCCCTCCATCACCAAGACATCAGAACATATTTCCATGAGAAGGGAAATGAACCGATGGCAGTGAATGTTCACCAAGGCAGTGCACGTGGCTGCTGTCCTTTATAACCAAGACTGACCGGTTAACTCAGTTAGAGCACAGTGTTAAAACACCGAGATCAAGGGTTCAGATCCCCATACCAGCCAGCCCCCCAAAAAAATAAGACTGAGTCCCTCTGAGTTCAACAGTTTCATAACTGTTTCATAAGATTCATAGTATTGCTCCTAGATGTGGTTTTGGAGCAGTAATCAACTCACAAGTATGTGTGCTGATGATCAAAGAGAACAAGACTCATAGGTAATACAATTGTAGTTTACAATTGTACTATACGACGAGCAGTTTGCATAGTGGAAAATGCACAAAATTAAAGCAGGTCTGTGTCTGAATCTCATCTCTACCACTTACTAGCTGTGTGACCTCAAAGGAATTATTCAGCCTCTCTGGACTTTAATTTAATATCTTAAAATAGCATAGTAATTCCTGTGTCCTAGCAGGCTTCTTCTCTAGTATTATACCTGGCCTACCAAGTATTTAATAAATCAAAGATTTTATTATCACTGTGACCATTATTTGGCTTTGCTACATAAACAGAACTGCTTAGCTCAGTACATTGAAATGTCCATTTCCCTACCGGACTAAAAACTCCTCAATGTTAGGGATCATTACCCATTCGGTACGTTTTTATTGGTGAGAGAAATTTTATTGGGCATACTTACACATCTGCATTTCCCACAGAAAATGAGCTGCTATCACTAGGGACAATCAACAATGCAGAGAATCCACTTACAGAGAGAATTTCTTCCAGTGGTAGTGATGAAAACTTAAAAAGCTAATTTAATGGAATGCATCCAAGAGGGGTATTTTGGAAGCAATGGGTAACTCATTTGAGATTTAAAAGGAGTTCTTAACTGACATTAGCTAAACAGCTTCTTTGTCATGTTTCTAAGTTTTTTGGTTCGCTGTTCACAGTGTGATTCAGGCTACAATGACTGTATTTCCCTGGCTTTGCAATGGTTTTGCAAAAGTTTTAATCTCATGTTAAAACTGAAAACTGAGATTAAAATTAAATTTTTTCATTTTCTTTATGGCAAACAATATCAACATATCTTCCATTCCCACCAAGATTGTCTAACAAGATTTTTATTACCGTGTGGATTCTGAAACTTATATTTAACACAAGCAACAACAGTTGGTTAGATGTTTGGAAAGTGTATTGAGGGTTTAATCAGAACATTCCCTGCCTTCAAATTTGCACTTATAACTTTCTAGGAAATGGTGGTGAGGAGGAATCCTGCTAACCTTTTCAGTGTCTGGTATTATCCTAAATCTATTACTGAAAAATAAAGTTCTTTTTATTTCCTACCCCCAAATTCACATATAATACTTAGCAATTAGCAATAGTTTGTACAATAATGATTGGTTCTCTTATTTATTTGAACTTGTTTTTCGTAGGTGTTTGTGGAGTTTTTAAAAATTATGGAAGTGATATATGCTCATTGCCTTCCCCAAATCAGAAAATACAGAAGTATTTAAAGAAGAAAATAAAGGTCACTCAATGCACAACCCAGAGTTAACCACAGTTAACATTTTGGTTTGTAGCCTTTGTATGTATGGACAGTTTATTCAGACACAAAAACTGATCTTTACAAAAATATGAGGGTACTTCAATAAGTTCATGGAAAAATAGAAATAAAAAATAATATGAATCTTTCAAAAATTTTTTGAAGTACCCTCGTAGAGTTATACTGTACATCCTGTTTTTTAACCTGCTTTTTTATTCTTCGTAATTTATTGCCAATATCTTTCCATGTCAATAAACATAGATCTATGTCATTATTTGCAGCAGCTTTATAGTATGCCATTCTACAGATGAGAAATTGGCAGACTAAGGCCCACGGGCCAAATCCACACCACTGCTTGTTTTTGTATGGCCCACAAGCTAAAAGTAATTTTTACATGTTTAAATTACTACATATATTTACATTTATTATACTGTTATATTAAATGATTATATTAGTGCCTACATAATACCCTAAATTTTTTTTTAATGCTTCTGATGTTGACTATCTTTTTATAAGGTAGAGCAACCATTAGTTCTTTTGAGAAAACCTGCTCTTATCCTTCATTCATTCATCTTCTGTGTGTGCAAAACGCCTCTTAATATACTCTAAGAGCGTTGCTTCCTCTCCTTGGTCTTGTCTTATGAATAACTCAGATCCTTATTATAAACCCTCTTTTCCAAGATGGTAATATTTTGCAATTTTTCTCTGAACCCTTTCCGGCTACTTTTCTCCATGCTTAGGTTTGTAGACAGATGTTCATAAATAACTTTTATCAAGTCATTATTTCCAGCTGGTGGTAAATTTCTGCAGGCAAATCATTGGCCTCAGCTCTCACGCTCAGCGCATGGCCGGTCACTCCACTCAGTGCCACTGCTCAGCTCTGGTACCTAGAGACACTAAACCACAGGGTGACAACAGGGTGAGGTTATTTCAGTGTCTTTCCCATCTGCAACAAAGTCCAGCAACTGAAATAGACCACTCCTACTATGAAAATGAAGTGAATTTTCCCTTGTATATCAGACAGAATTTTAGCCACAGGAAAACTCAAAGGAGTCTAGTTAGTATCAGCTAATTTTTACCCTTGGGAATGAGGATACCTCTTTTCAGAGTCTTCTGCAATGTCCAAAACTATAAAGATCTCACTCTTTATAGATAGCGAAGAATCAGTATATTCTCCAACGCTCATACATAGTTCATCTGAAAACAAATTTCCACATTAAACTACAGTATGTGACTCCCTAGCTGATTCGGATGGTGTGTGTCTGATTGGGAATCTGGTGGCAAGAACAATTCCCAGGATCTACTGGGAACTGTCAGTTACAGCCCTCAGATGTCGTGTACTCGTAGGAATGTTTCCACATTAAATATCTAATCTTCGCTAGAATATAAGTAGTAGCAAGAAAGCAAATTTCCAGTTAAACACACCTATAATACAAAAATGTTGAATCCTGAAAGATGTAGGAGAGAGTATGGAAATCAAAGCAGCACCCCTTCCCATCCTCACTGAGGATTCCATTTACCTACCCTAGGAAAGCAAAACCTGAAAAATCAATAGCTGAGAAATTAGTAGTCATTACCTGTCTGCTGTGCTTGAAAAACCAACCAGGATTGAGACAATAAACACTAGGAGATTTCACACACTGGTACTTTCACACACTGCTACATTTTTCAAATGAGGCCCCATTAAAGATTGAGCTATTTTCAGAGTATTAAAGGAAGCTGCACCAGGTTATTTGTTTTTGTTTGCTTAGCTGATTGGTTTGTTTTTATACAGTATATAAGCTGTTCATTTATTAATGCATTCAATTCAACAGACATTTTTTGAGTAACAGGAAAATGAATAAAAGTCTCTGTCCACCTAGACAGAAGCCTCCTGGAACGTTTGTACTGGGCTACCCCAGACTCAGCAGACACCTCCCCACATTTCTACCTAGAAATTCTGTAGCAGAAACATGATCTATCTGAAAGAGAAAGAAAATTTGCTACCTGGTTGAAAATGTAGAAGGAGGAAATAAATGAAAAGCCTGGAAACTGACAGCTCTTGGTTTCCCCATCTATAAAATGGGACTATCGGTTCCTATACCTCGGATGTACCATGAGGATAAAATACATCAGTACATATGGAGTACACAGAACACTGACACATAGTAAGTACTCAATGAATGTTAGCTATTCTTCTTTATTTCTTTTTTTACAAAATTTTGAGTCAGATATAGCATATGATACTGGGAAACTCAAACACAAAAAGCCATGATTACTGACTCCCAGTTGCTTACAGTCTAGAGCAGGGAGACACTGAAGTACATTACACACGACAGCCTGTGTGATAAACGTAATAACAGAGGTGGGAAAGAGGTTCTATGGGAATATGCAGAAAAGTGCCTAATCCAGACGGACCCGGAAGCAGAGGGCTGGGCTGAGGAAGGCCTCCCCAAAACAATGACAACAGTTACCACTTCATCGAACACTTACTGCATCCCAGACCCCGTGCTAAATGCTCTATATGTATGACCTTATCTCCATTTCACAGATGAGGATGCTGAGTCTGCACGAGATTACCCAACTTACACCGAGGGATTCACCATATCATGTCAGGACAAAACCAAGGCCTCGGGTCTGTCCGGATCTGATGCCCACACGTGCTCTCTTAATGCCACATGCCACTTCCTTGAGCAGGTGCTTCTGGGTGAGCAGAGTCTTGGGGACATACAACTGTGTGCCCAAATTGGGGAGTGGGGGAGGGAAGGGACAGAGACAGCCCTGAGGAGTCCAGGAGGCATTGGAGGCTCAAAAATATTCCAAAGATTTTTTTGAATTTAAAGTTTAAATAGATAATCCCCCAATCTGTAAAATACTGATTTTTTGAGCATGGTGTGGTGCAGGGACTGCTGGTGAGAGAGTCAGGAGACCAGGGTTCCCATCCTGGCTCAGTCCCTAATGCGCCCCGTGAACTCTAGCAATTACATTGTCTCCTCAGACCTTGGAGGCCTCATGTGGGAAACGAAGGGGCTGCACCAGATGACTTGTAGAAGTCCTTCCAGCTGGAAAATTCTTGGGCTTCTATTTGATGGTTGCGTGTGTGCTTGTGTTTGTTCAATCAATTTCCCTCTGAGTCCGGACAATTCTCTTAACCAGGTTTTTTAGTAAGACACCAGTGCACACGCCCGCTCCCAACTCGTTATTCCTGGAGACATTTCACTGGCCATTTCTCCTTTTCACACGTTGGTTCCTGTGTTAGTTTCCTGCTGCTGCTGTAAGAAATTACCACAAGCTCTGTGGCTTGCAACAACACACATTTATCAGCTTATAGTACTGTCGTTCAGAAGTTGAAATGGGTCTCATGGGCTAAAGTTAAGGTGTTGACAAAGCTGTTTATCCTTCCAGAAGCTCTAGGGAAGAATCCATTTCCTCGCCCTTTCCAGCTTCTAGAAGCTGCTCCCTTTCCTCGGTTCCTGGCCTTCTTTCTGCATCTTCAAAGCCAGCAACAGCAGGTCGAGTTCCTGTCCCATTATCGTCTCTCATTCTCTTCTGCCTTCTGCTTCTCCTTGTAAAGACCCTTGTGGTTACATTGAGCCCACCTGGATCCAGAATATTCTCCCTATTTTAAGATCAACTGATTAGTAAACTTAATTCCATGTGCAACCTTAATTTTCCATGTAACAGGTTCCAGGGATAAGAACAAAGACATCTCGGGGCCATTATTCTGCCTACCACAGTCCCCTTTGTCCTTCAAATCTAGTCTCTGTGTTACTTTCAGCCAGTAGTTTGGACAGCACAATGGTAGCTGCTGGCATGGCACCTGCCAGGGCTGTCCTGCCCAGTTAAATAGCAATTTCAGATAAGCAACAAGTAACTTTTTAGTATAAGTATGCCCCATTCAATATTTGGGACACACTTGTACTAAAAAATTATCTGTATTTTTAGTACATCTGTACATCTGCCACCTACCTCACCACGTGTCCCCAAGGTTCATTTGCTCCCTTTGATGGGAAAGTATGAAACTTCATCATGCTTTAAGAAGAAGGTCAGTGTGATGGTTAATTTTAGGAATCAACTTGACTGGATTAAGGAATACCTGGAGAGCTGGCAAAGCATTACTGCTGGGTGTGTCTGTGGGTGTTTCCAGAGGAGACTGGCATGTGAGCTGGTGGACTGAATGGGGTGACCCACCTTCAAGGTGGGCGGGCACCATCCAATCAGCTGGGGGACTGAATAGAACAAAAAAGGAGAGAAAAGGATTTTCTTCTCTCTCTCTCTCCTGGAGCTGGGACGCTCCCCTTCTCCTACCCTGGGACATCGGAACTCCAGGCTCTCTGGCCTTGGAACTTCAGGAATCACACACCAGCAGCCCCCCAGGTTCTCAGGCCTCAGACTGAAAATGACACCACTGGCTTCCCTGGTTCTGAAGTTTTGGGAATTGGACCGAGCCATGCTACTGGTATCCCAGGGTCTCCAGCTTGCAACCTGGAGGGACTTCTCAGCTTCCATAGTAGTGTAAGCCAAGTCTCCCAAAAAATCCCCTCTCACATATCTATATCCACACCTATTATCCATGTCTATCTATCTCTGTCTATCTACACCCTACTGGTTCTGCCGCTCTCTGGAGAACCCTGACTAGTACAATCTGGTGCAGAAATCAGATGTCATCCTGTGCCAGATGCCCACACTCTTGGCCCCCACCCTTCTCAGCACACAGCACACAGCTCCCAGCACTTTGTTAGGACCTCATTTTCACAATGTCCTGCTCTGAACTAGACATGATGAAAGCCATTATTTGCCTATATATGATTGAAACCTAAATTAGTATTTATAACTGCTCTACAAAACTTTAAAAAGTCCCCATAAGAACCACAGGAATGAATCTAAAGTAGATTTTTTAGATAAGGTGCCCTATGTATAGGGTTGCAAGATAAAATACAGGATGCTCAGCTAAATTTGAATCTCAGATAAACAACAAATAATTTTTTAGTGTAAGTATGTTCCAAATATTGAATGGGACATA
The DNA here is from genome assembly GCF_000696425.1 of Galeopterus variegatus. Classification (NCBI taxonomy): domain Eukaryota; kingdom Metazoa; phylum Chordata; class Mammalia; order Dermoptera; family Cynocephalidae; genus Galeopterus; species Galeopterus variegatus. The sequence continues at coordinate 135,037 of NW_007726892.1, forward strand.
CTTATACTAAAACATCATCTGTGGCTTATCTGAAATTGATATTTAGCTAGGTGTCCTGTATTTCACTAGCTAAATCTGGCAACCCTATCTACTTGAACCTCCTCAAATTATACTATATAGGCAGTTCAATATTCCTCCTCACCAAAGACCAGACATGTTTCCAAGGTTCATTTTTCCCTAGCCCAGCAGGAATATCTATGTCATATATTTCCAAAAGTACCATAATTTTTAAATGCCAGTATTTTCTACAGCCACTGTAAGACAGTCACTTTTAATGCAGTATTTCCACTTATCTGTATTATAATCCTCCAAACAGCCCTGCAAGGAAGAAATTCAGCCCAAAAGAGTAAGTCACTCATTGCCACCCAGCTACTAAAATGCAGACTGAGAATTCAAACCTAGGCCTGTCTGCCTCCAGATGCCAAAGTTGTCCCCATCCCCATTTCACCCATGGCCATGCCAAGGGATTGAGGGTTTGTGAAAGGAAGCCATGGCTTCTGCCCCTTCACGAAGTTTCCACAGCTTTACCATCCACTCATTTCCATTCTCTGCATCAGGGTTTTCTTTCTCTGGCATTAATAAAGCCATGTTTGACTGTTGTCAAACTTGAAATAAACGTACCTGTAAGCCCCAGACAGAAAAAGATGAAAAGCACAACCGATCTACAAAAAGAAGCAAATATCTTCTGCCATCATATGGTGCACTAGCTTAGCTATTTCTGTATTTGTAGAAATTTCCTAAGTTGTTTCTGAAGTCTGAGGTATATCATTTACTAAGTCACCTTTAACTAAGTTGACAGGATAAACTTTTATTTAAATTCTATTTGATATTGGATCTGCTCCAAAGCACACATTTGATTATGCAGACTAAAGGAAGGTATTGGAAAATGCAAGATAAGGCAAAAATTAAATTTGCCTTCAGAATATATTTCTGCAGGTACATTTTGTCTGTGAAGCAGTGAGTCAGAGGCTCCCCTGCCTGAATTCTGCCCAGCTTAGCCTCTTCTCTTTCAATGTGAGTCAAAGCATCAGACCAAGGAAAGTTCATGTATGCTGTGGTCTTCCCTCAAGAGGAAGGAACAGGGTTAAGCACTTGGTCTTCAGAGGGATGTCCTATTAGGACACAGCTGAAAATGGCAGCTTCATCTTTCAGGACTATAGATCTAGGTCTACTGTCAAGTTAAAATGCCTCCAAGTGACGAATGAGCTACAACTCATTGCCTACCATTGAATTATTAATAGAACACATTTGTCCTTTCTTCCTTGCACTGTGCTAGGTTCTGGGAGTACAAAGATACACTGTACATTACCTCCGCCCTCCAGGGACTCAGAGCATGGAAGGGAATCAAAGCAAAATATGCTATAATATGAATGGATCAACAAAATGTGGTACATGCCTGCAATGGAATACAATTCAGCGTTAAAAAGGAATAAAATTCTGGAACAAGATACAACATGGATGAATCTTGAAAACATTATGCTAAGTGAAATAAACCAGACACAAAAAGATAAATGTTGTATGGTTCTACTTACATGAGTTACCTAGACAAATTCATAAAGGCAAATTCATAAAGACAGAAAGTAGAATAGAAGTTACCAGGGACTAGGGGGTGGGGGGATAGGTAGTTGTTATTTAATGGGCACAGAGTCTCAGTTTAGGAAGATGAAAAAAGTTCTGGAAATGGAAACGGTAATGGTTGCAGAACATTGTGAATACACTTAATGCCACTGAATTGTACACTTAGAAATGGATAAAATGGTAAATTTTATGTTATGTATATTTTACCACAATAAAAAGGAAAACTATCACCAAGCTGAAATTTCCTCTTTTTTTTTTTTTTTTCCTTTTTTGTCTTTTTTACTGACCGGTAACGGGATCGCAACCCTCGGTGTCGTGCCCGTACCGGAGACTGGCAACGGGATTGCAACCCTCAGTGTTGCGCCCGCACCATGCTCAGCCAGTAAGTGGGAAACGGTCTCCACATGGGATCCGAACCCTCGGCGGGAGCACCGCCGCACTCCCAAGCAGCGCACTCTCCAGTGCGCCACCGGGCCGGCCCTGAAATTTCCTCTTAAGGTAATCAACAAGTTTGTAAGGAAAATTAAAGACTGATAATTTCCTTGCCAAAAAAATAAAATACAAGTACAACATGTTCTAGAATTACAAAAAAGAAAATCATCTGAAGAAATAAAACCAAGATGTCTATGCAATTCACTAGGATGCCAGTATATCTATCTGGCATCTGCTTTGCAACCTTCAATGTATAGGAAATATCTTTTTTTGTTGTTTAGGAAATTAAATAGAGTACGATTTAGCCACAACCTGCTACAGAGGAATGGAAATCAAGGCTCAGTCGTTTTGTGAGGTGTTGGGGGGAGGAGCTTTCTTGAAATGTGACGGGAGTCTCGGGGAGTTAGTCATATCCCCCAGAAAAATCTGTCAGAGGTCATAGTTTGGCTTTTTTTCCCTAGGACATGCAATCCCCTCACACCTAACTCAGCAACGAGAACTACCATTGAGACGCTAGAATTTGTCACCATGTGCTAATCCAGACAGCGGATTGCCATCTTCAAACTCTTGCCATCATGATCAGGGCTTCAGTGTATATTTATTATCTATATTTATTTATTTAGATATGTGTTTTATATATATACATTTATTGTTGTAGAAGGTTCTTTGCTAGTGAAATCTGAGATGGGACAATTTAGAAATATGTATGTATATTACCAATAGCACTATATTATACACAATATTTATGTGTAATATTGAATATATGACATATAACATAAATAATATATTATATATATAATACACATTATGTATAATACATGCAATATTACACATAATATTATGGTATTGGTGATATATAGTCAGCCCTCCTTATACATGGGTTTCACATCCACAGATTCAACAAGCCATAAATCAAAAATATTCGGAAAAAAAATAGATGATTCCATCTGTACTGAACATGTGTAGATTCTTTTTTCTTGTCATTATTCCCTAAACAATACAGTGTAACAACTATTCACGTAGCATTTACACTGTATTAGGTATTGTAAGTAATCTGGAGATGATTTAAAGTATAAAGGAGGATGTACATAGGTTACATGCAAGTACTATGCCATTTTATATAAGGAACTTGGATTTTGGTACCCACAGTGGGTCCTGGAACAAATCCTCCATGGACACTCAGGGACGACTGTATTTCTAAATTTTCCATCTTAGATTTTATTGCCAAAGAACATGTACAGCAATAAACATGAATGTGTAGCTTCATTGTGAAAAACAGATATTAAATATAAGTAAAACTCCATATTGTTATTTAATTCCAGTTTGAGTTAGATTTTTAAAATGTTTTCAGCTGTAATAAAGAAATTGCCTGTTCAAGAGTGCATATATTCCTTCGCACATCATATGTAAGATATGGGCTTATGCTATGTATCATCAAAACAACCAGGCTCAGTTCTCAATATACGTGAACACAATGTTTGCAAATGGTAAGGCAATTAAGATTCATTCCATTTTTAAAAAAATGTTTGAGCATGTAATCAAGAACAAGAATTATAACTAAAATCATGCTTAAAAATAAATACAAATAAATAAACTAAAATTTTACTCAACACTGAATTTTTTGCAAAGAAAGTTCAATGTCCCTAGAACATTCGATAGTTGGACAAGACTAACCTTGGCCTCAATGATTGAAAAAGAAAAAGATTATTGAAGATAAAAGCAGGACCTCAGTGGCATATGCTGCCTTTGCAGAAATCCACAATGCTGTAATCCTCTTTTTTACTTTTAATTTTATCAACTTGCCTAACATCATTTTCTTATTTGCAGTGTGTGGTAAAATATTGTCTTATTAGGGTTGACTTTATTAAATGTCAGGGAGAAGGATATAAAAAATGATTAATTATACTGATTATAAAATGCTTTGCAAAGTATCATAGATTTTCCAAGTAATTAATTCAAAACACTTTATTAAAATACTAAATGACATGAAAGAAGCAGCATTTTGCTAATCAATGAATATATACCTTACTTTGACTTTACTGAGTATTTTGTTTCCTACTTAAGATATATATGTTCAGGTCCCTGGAGTGATTTCAATCTCAAAATGGTTTGACCATTTCTCAGGAGTGGACATCACACTCTGATTTCAATTCTGAAAGTACACTTGCTACACACCCTAAGAAAGGAGATTTCTACCCCATTGGCAAATTGTGGTAACACTTTGCTGATAATGTTCATATTGTCAGTATCAGTCAGGATTATTTGTTGCAGTCAAGTATCTGTTGTGGAAACAATCTCTATCTGATTTAAGTAAGAACAGCAGTACTGAAAGAATACTGAGAAACTCACAAAATTACTGGAAGACTGTAGAACTCCTGTCACCCTTCAGTTGCCTAAGATCATTATGATATTCTTCTCCTTTGGTAACATTTGCTGAGTGTTTATCATGCGTCATGTTGTTCTACAAGCTTTACATGAATTGACTAATTTAACTCTTACAACGGTTTTATGAGGTGATATAGCAGGCTGAATTAATGGCCGCCCAAAATATCTCACCTAAAGTCCTAGTCCCTGGAACCTGTAAATGTTACCTTATAAAGAAAAGAGTCTTTCCAGACATAATTAAATTAAGGATTTCAGCTGAGGGAGATTATCATGGACTATCCTAAATTCAATCACAAATGTCTCTGTAACAGAGAGACAAAGGGAGGCCTAACACACACAGAAGAAGGTAAAACAGGGATTATAGTGATGTGAACACAAGCCCAGGGACGCCAGCAGCCACCTGAGGCTGGAAGAGGCAAAAGAGGATTCTCCCCTCGAGCCCTTGGAGGGAGCGTGTCCTCACAGACACCGTGATTTCAGATCTCAGGTCTCCACAATCTGAAAGAATAAGTTCCTGTTATTTTAAGTGACTGAATTATGGTAATTTATTCCAGCAGCCTCAGGAAACTAATGCAGGTAGATACTGTTTCCACCCTCATTCTGCAAATAAGAAAACTAAAGCATGGATAGGTGATGTAACTTGTTCAATGTCAAGTAGCTGGTAAGTGGCAGAGCCAGGATTTGAACCCAGACAGCTTGGTAGCAGAGCAAATCTGAATCCAGAATAAGAATCTATTCTGTTGTAGACAAAACACCTCCCTCTCCATGAAGGAAGAGGCATGATGTAGTTAGCTGGCCACGAAGGCACTGGTTCCCCACCCCATCTCCCAGCACCCCCAGGATGCATCAGAGGCTCAGGGCTGGTCACTGCTATTAGCAAGGTAGACACTTGGCAATGGTGGTAGCTGCATCGCGACCCTTCTCTGCCATCAAGGTCACCTTATCATGAGCCTCTTGAACAAGCCCTGGAGCTGCTGGGGAAGGAGGCTGCACACTATACAAAAAATAACCTGCAAGTCTTGGGATTCCACTCTGTACTGGCTCACTAGGGCTGCAGTAACAAAGCCCCACAAACTGAGGGCTTAAACAATAGAAATGTGTCTTGCAGTTCTGGAAGCCAGAAGTCAGAGATCAAGGCATCGACTGGGTTGGTTCCTTCTCAGGGCTGAAAGGAAGAATCTGATCCATGTCTCTCCCCCAGCTTCTGGGGGTTTGCTGGCATTCCTTGGCATATAAGCATCACCCCAATCTTTGCCTTCATCTTCAGTGTTTTCCCTGTGTGCACATCCATCTCCACATTCCCAGTTATATGGGATTAGGGCTCACCCTCATGACCTCATCCTAACTTATTTCATCTGCAACAACTCTACTTGCAAATAAGGTCACGTTTTCAGATACTGGGGGATTAGGACTTCAGGATATGAATTTGTGGGTTGGGGGGCACAACACAACCCGTAATAAACTCCCTCCTGGTTAATGCACTAATTTTGGTTTCAACTGCTGACACTGAGTTCACCTGACATTGCAATGTAAACTCAGTGAGAAGGGACTTCACTTTTTTAGTGCAGCTTGTCCAGCATCTGAAATGGTGCCCAGCACGTAGTAGGTGCTCCATCATATTTGTAGTTTTTCTTGTTGCTTATTTTGGCAACTTCTCCAAATCAAACTTTTCATTCTATTTTCAATTCTTTCAGTCTTGTGGCTTTAAAAAACAAAGGCATAATTTTATCACAAACATTTTCTTAAAAATCTCTGAATTTCAAATCATATCATTAACCAAAATGTTGAGATTTTAAACTGATCAACTCTACTTTAATAATTGCCCTTTAGTAGCAATCACTCCACCTCACCATCTAATTCCCTCATTCTTTTCACACAACAAGATGTCAGCATTTTATTCCCTAAATCCCTGACTTGAACAGATACTTCCTTCCAGGTGATCCCAGGTAAGAACTTGAGTTATTTTGCCAGTGCCTGCCATAGGCTTAATCTCTTAACACGGGATGGATTTTCCAGTGAGACCAGATAACCCATACCAGATGCCACTTTTCTTTTTTTTTTTCAGTTTTGACAGTTGGCATTTATTAAACTGTAGTAGAATAAACAAACAGCCATCCAGAAAAAAAATTGGGTTGACTTCCACTTTTCTATTGCTGGTACCACTTTTGAAACTGAGTCTGGCCAGTATAAAGAAGAAAAGGAATCTTTTGGCATAATATTGATTAGGGCTCACGAAATTTCCATTTAAGATGCAAAACCAGGAATAAAAGACACTGGAAAGCCACTGGGACCCTGACCAAAATCGTTCCGGAAGCCAGTCCAGTGAGGACCACTCTGCCACTGCTGCAAATGAGCACTTACACCTGCACTCATGCCCTCCCCCTCCCTGCGCCAACACTGGGCACCAGACACTCACTGCACTGCTGCCTCCTCTGCCCACACACACGATGGGCTCTCCTTGATTCAGATCGGAGGTGGGTGCGTCTGCTTGATTTAGCGTAGGTCACATGTCTGTGTCATAGGCTTTGATAGTGAGAGGTGGGCCTTACCTAGCAACAAGATTCATACGGTGAGAGATTCCTTAAACATAAAAGGGGTTCAATTGCTAGATAGCTAAAAGAATGATGAACGTACATTACACCGTCCTCATTATCAAATCTGTTGGAGCTTTCAAAGCAAAAATACCACCTTGAATTTTTATAGTGATTTTCACTTTATAAAACACTTTCTCTTCAGTACTTTTGACTTATGCCAATTGAGAGGGCTGATTATCTGAGTTTGAAATGGAAGAATTGAACCCCGCCACCCCCCAGATAAATGTCCACACTCAAGACCAGGAGGCAGGATCTTGGCACAGTGGGAAAGACACCAGAATGGTGGGGGTGGAGGTCAGTCATTTGTTCATGCCTTCATTTATTAATTTCTTCTTTGAACTGATTTACTGTGTCCCTATTATATACCAAGCCTTATTTTACATTTTACTTCAAACACTAACACTGTGGAACATTGAAAGAATGACTTCATTTCTTAGTAACTCAGTTGCTTCCTCAATAGAATAAGATGTTAAAACCTAGATCACAAAGGTCTCTTTCAGCCCTAAAACTCTAGAAAAAGGCATCTCTGAAAATATTGGGTATCCTAATATCTTTTATAGGGGACACTGATCCATCTAAGTAGGGTATATAAAAATTCAGAGGATCTCTTTTCTCATTAGGATGTATGCTGTATTAGTCCATTTTGTGTCGCTATAAAAGAATACCTCAGACTGGGTAATTTATAAAGGAAAGAGGGGGCCAGCCCATGGCTCACTCGGGAGAGTGTGGTGCTGATAACACCAAGGCCATGGGTTCGGATCCCATATAGGGATGGCCGGTTGGCTCACTAGCTGAGCGTGGTGCTGACAACACCAAGCCAAGGGTTGAGATCCCCTTACCGGTCATCTTTATAAAAAAAAAGAAAAAAAAAAAAAGGAAAGAGATTTACTTGGCTTACAATTCTGGAACAGCTGCATCTGGCATGGGCCTCAGGCTGCTTCTACTCATGGTGGAAAAGTGGCAGGCAGCTGGTGGGTACAAGCAGATCACATGGTGAGAGAGGAAGCAAGAGAGAGAGGGGAGGTGTGAGGGTCTTTTAAAAAACCAGCTCTCATGGGAACTAATAGAGCGAGAACTCACTCATTTATCCCCCCTTCCCCAGGGAGAGCATTAATCCATTCATGAGGGATCTGCCCCCATGACTCAATCAATTTCTATCACTGCCACATTGGAGATCAAATTTCCACATGAGTTTTGGAGGGGACAACACTTCCAAACTCCATCATATGCCTTCCTCGGGGTCATTGGAATTGAGTGCACACAGCCAGATACTGTTTCCTCAGTGTGACTATCCTTCGGGAGTCATAGGAATATGACAAGCTGGGGACAGTAGGCTGAGGACCAGCACGGAAATGGGTCTTCCTAATCTCATTACCAATGAAAAGAGCCAGGTGCAAAGGCTGCTAAGATGGAAAGAGGCTCTAAGCATCAGAGGAAACTGCAAGTACAAGATTCTTCAGTTCTAGGTGAATTCTAGAATTAAACCACTGCCATGGGAACTAGTGCTCTGGATCCTTCAAGACCAAGGAAGACCCAGAGATGGCATCTGGGGAAGGGATGTGGAAGCAAGGGGCACACACAAGGTGCCCTTGACTTGCTAGTGGCTCCAGACAGAACTGCTGGATCTTCAAAGCCCTCCTGGGGTGAGGATGACATGTGGGTCAAGAGATATCAAGTCTCAGTTTGTGCATGAGAATGTTCAGGTAGAGGGGGCTTTGGCCCAACATGTATAGAAGAGCTTCCAAAGAAGAGATTACATGTGGAATGACTGACAAGGCACCGGGAACATAAATCCTTGGAAACTATGGCTTATACATTTTTGGGAATTTGAGACTTCAAAAGTGACTGAATAAGTTCTGGGGCTCAATATATCAAAAATGGAACTGAAGAGCCATGGGACAGGTCTAGGAAGACAGCACACAGATCAAGAGCTCAAACAGACCTGTGGGCTTTGGTAAAATATTGGTAGTTGAGGAGTCAGGATAATGAGCATGAAACATGTCCATGGTTGGTTATTTGAGGGGAAAAGTAGACAAGAACAAAATTCAAACTGTGGGTCTGAAACTGAAGGTCAGTTCATAAGGCAAGGAAAGAAGTGATGCAAAACTCTAAACCAATGCAGAGATTGGGTGTGTATCCAAGTAGAAGACAAGGCAGGCAGTTGTCAGAGGTCCACATGGCAAGCACCAGTGCAGCCCAGTCTGGTGGCATTCACAGGCCAAAATGTCCAACCACTGAGTGGGCCGAGTACTATGCAAAACAATTTCCTCACTCAAGGAGGGGCAGAAGAAACAGTCACTGTGGGTATGAAGTACAAGGCAGGGGTCAGTCATATAGAAGCCAGAAAAGTCAAGCCTGACTTTATCAATGTTGCCTAGGTGACCACATTTTAAGTCTCATGATTCCACCTGCCCCAGCCTTGTTGATTGACTCAGAGGCATGCACCTGACCTAAGGGTAGCCAGTCCAGAGACTGGGCAGAGGCCAATGACACCATCTAAAGTTAAATAGGAGCTGAGACCTTGAATTCTCCCACTTTGAAAATTAGTTACGAAACATGAAGAATTTGGGCCAGTTCAGAGGAAGCTAAGGTCATGAGGGAATGAGAGGGGCCAGAACAGCCGCCACCATGGACGGTGTTCAAGGAGGAATTAAAAGAAAACAAAAGTTATGATTAAGCAAAGCAAGCCTTGAGGTGGAAAGGAAAATGGAACTGGTACACAGTAGAGCAGAAACGACTGGAGAAAGAGAGACTATATGGTCCCTGAGAGTCATAACAGCTGGTCCTTAAAGCTGCCTTGTGTTTCCAATGTGTCCTTACAATAAACATTCCTTTTCAAGAGGTAACTCAAGGGCGTCTCTGTTTCTTACAAATCAAATTCCCAATTGAAACAGTAGATACTAATGCCAGGGACCTCTGACTAAAAACTCTCCAACCCTTTTGTTATGTTCAGGATCTGTCTGGGGTGGAACGGGGGTGGGGGGAGCTTCCAGGTGAAAGCTGAGTGGTCTTAACTTCAAGGCCAACGTTTAAGAAGTTGAGAGTTAAGCAGGTAGACCATTATTCACAGACTCTGCATTGGCAAATCACCTGCTTGCTAAAATGTATTTTTAACCCCAAAATCAACACTTGTGGCACTTTACTCAGTCATTTGCAAGACAAGCACAAAGCAGCAAAAATTCAAAAATTCAAAAATGCATGTCACACCAAGTGCATTCCCAACTGAGGTGGAGCAAGTCCACACTCTTCCTTTTTGTTCCAGCTCTTGTGCTATAAGTACATCCTTTTCACAGTCTATTTGGTGCAACATTTTTTCACATTTTTGGGTTTTATCTTGGTGATTTCACCATTTAAAATGGTCCCCAAACCTAATGCCTAAGAGCTATCTAGTGGTTCCTAAGTGCAAGAAGGCTGTGATGTGTCCTACAGAGAAAACGTGTGCCAGATAAGCTTCATTCAGGTATGAGTTACAGTCATCTTGTTAGCTGTGATTTCAATGTTAATGAACCAAAAACATCTATTAAATAAGGAATCTTTAAACAGAAACACACACAAAGCAAGGTTATGCATTGATCAGTTGATGAAACTGTTATGATCAGAAGCTCTCAGGAACCTAACCCTATATTTCCTCTAGGAGCAATAGTTTAGCATTTGCTTATTCCCTGTTTGTGGTGAGTTTGTAGAACGCAACTACTTCAAATAACAAGAATTAACTGTATGTTACATTAATATCTTATTGGGAATAATAATATCTTATTAATATTGGGAATTAATATCTTATCGATCATATTCATTGCTGTGTCCTCAGGATCAAGTAGGTATGCAGTAAATATTTGTTGGATAAAGGAATAAGCAGGGCCGGCCCAGTGGCGCACTGCTATAGTGTGCCGCTTGGGAGCGCAGCGGTGCTCCCGCCGAGGGTTCGGATCCCACACACAGACCGGCCGCTCACTGGCTGAGCGAGGTGCGGGTGCAACACCGAGGGTTGCGATCCCGTTGCCGGTCACGAAAAAAGACAAAAAGGAAAAAAAAAAAAAAGGAATAAGCAAATAAGAATTTATTCACCAAGGATCAAAGCAACCAACAGCTTGTGTCAGCAAATTTCTTTGCTCTTGAGAATCAGTGGCGATGAGGATCTTTCCAAAAAGCATGAGCATTGCCTACATAAGGGTGATAGCACTAGGGTTTCTCAGTTAGGTCTTACCAATTGCTACTACTGCTGCAAAAATTCCCAGTCTGCACTCCATTCTTTCTAGAGCTGTTGGCAATGCTTCACAGCCATGGCACAAGCTTTGGAACACAAATTGTTGGTAAGTATTGCTGCCTCTGGAGAGGGAAACAGATATGGTGAGTCTAATGTGCTTGGCTGAGGTCAGCAAGTAACAACAGAGTGGATTTAAGCTCCTGGTGTGTGTGTCATAATCCTTAGCCAGTATTCATTTCCTCAAAGTAAAGTCATTTTCTAAAGAGAATGACTTCACTTTTCAGTAATTGGAGGTGTCACTATAACCAGAATTGCAATCTCAGTGATTCCGTGTTGGGGCAATTTGGGACTTAAATTTTACTTCGTTATGTTTCATTATACATATTTCCACCGTCAAAACAGAGTTCAGCTGGCGGGCTTTGCCCAGAAGCATCTCAGAACTAATTTAGCATGAGGAATTTAAAGCTGTCTTTCTCCAGCCTTGTTGTCTAGGTCGCTGTGGAAGGAACCAGAGCAGGAGGCAGGAGGGGCTGTGCATCTACAGCTCCCAGCGCTCACTCTAATCTTCTCCCCAGTGCAATTATCTGACTAGGCACTGAGAAATCTATTGCCCTGATTTATGGCAGCCCTAGAATTGCAAGAAAGCACAAATTGTTCCCATTTTGATTGGAAAAGATAAATTGTAATCACTTCAGAAGGAAGCTCAACATTGGAAGCCCTTGTCAACCAGAGTGATTTTACGTGGGGAGAAAAAGAGCTAGTCATGGCAAACGTGAGGAAGGAACACTGTTTCTAAGGTGCTGTGGTTCTGTTCAGAGGCTGCGCGTATTCACCTGTGCAGGTTGGGAGGGGAATCACCAAATGTCAATTTAGGGATACTAATAAATGACTCATATATTTCATGTCATGTTCGTATTAGCCATAATGAAACAGACTGCAAACATCGAGTATAGCGATCACCACAATATTTGCTGTGCCTTGATAAGCCAGAAATAATATTAGAATTCTCCCCCTTAAACTTGGGCATTAAGTCAGAGTACGTGCTAAAATTTTAAATACACATTAGCCCCTTCCAGGGCATATAGCTTGGGGGAAGGGAGTAGCAAAACTAGAGAAGTGTCAGAGCCTCAGTCTCACAGGAAGACAAATTTAAGAGCAAGCCATGGAGGCTGCAGAAAACAGGAGTGCTAAACTAAGGGTATAAAGACCTAGGCTTGAGTGCCTACCTGTCTATTATAAACGTCTATGCCACTTGAGACAAGGCACTTGGATTTTCTGGGTCTCAATTTTGTCATCAATGAAGTGGGGACAATTAAAAACTTCCCTCTCTACAAAATGGAGTTTTTAGAAAGTGCTATAAAATCATATGTAAGGCTTTCAGAAGTCTGTATATCAGCTGCCTATGGCATTTAAGGGTTGAAGAAAAGTAATCTAATGTAAATTTAAATATTTATAAATGTAAATAGTCATAAAGGGATTGTTGACTCAGATATTCTCCCTGTTCACAGCCAAGGCAATTGTGCAGGCAGAACACACAGTGGAAAGGACTAGGTCGAAGTCAGGACACCCAAATTATTTTCCCAGTTCTGCCACTCACTAGCTATGAAGTTTGAGAATGTCCCAGATTTTTTGGATATGGACTTACTTATGTGTAAAATAAAAGAACTGGACTAGGTTGTTTCTAAGGCCCCTTCCAGTTCTAAGATTTTATGGAGGATTTTTTTCCATCTGTTGTTCTGAGTTTCAGATACTTCCGATCCTTTCTCATGTTCAGGGATCTTGTCTATCCAACTCCATTGGAAGTGGCACTGCCTTAAAAGATAACAGAGAGGACCACTAAAAGCAAAAGAATTAATTTCTTTTCTTCTTCCTCTTTGAGATCCCATTATAATTCAGGGGAACTGGAAATGGGGATGATTAAATTCAGGATTCCTGATTTCTTGATAGGAAGAGAGTGTTTGGAAGGAAAGTTGACTTTGCCAAGTGTTGCAAACTCCTGAAAGTGATCATATTTGAGCTGAGTGGTTGTATGAACCTGTGTTCAATAAAAGCATATTGATTGGGCAAAGCAGCCTTCCACGGCTGATAAAAAGGATGCAGTGATCCTGAGGCGGAGTACAAAAGCCCCCCAGACTCCAATAATGTATTGTTAACTGGAGTAATCTGAGAAAGTGCGAGACCTCAAATTAACAGCACTGAATTGAGTCTAATAACCACATTGCACAACATCATATCTACTCCTCAATCAATACTTAATTTTCTCATACAGCCCTCAGCCTCCTGCAAGATTTTATTGTGTTTTGCAGAGAATAGCATTGACCTCGAGGAGCACCAGTCACCTTCACCTTAATATCCCCAAATGGGTGAATGTGTCTTGAAATATTCCCCAAACAAATATAGGCACACCCTATATTTTTTCCACACCCAGGAAAAAAATCGTTCTACGATATTCAATTCGTATCATATCAAATTTGTCAGTTCTTTACTGATTCAGATTTGGAAATCAACCTGTGCTTTTAGGAGAAGTAATTTTAAGAGACTTTGCTCACAGTCATATAAGTCAAAAATCAGCAAACTCATCCTCTGAGGCCTCTTTTTTGCTTCCTACATTTCATATGCCACGATCCTGGAGCTTTAGTCACTGAAGCTCAGCAAGTATGGAAGGAAAGTGACTTTTTCCATTTCAATTAACAAAGGTTACTCTGGAGTGTGATGGGGCGGGGTGGAGGGGGATTAACTTTGACACTTTGGAGACTTCTTTAATATTTCGTTCCAGCATCTCAATGATATATTACATAGTAGAGCTATTTTTTAAGGTAGAAGAATTTCCCAAAATATATAATCTTTTCTCTATTCACTCTTTTAATTCATAAACAAAATGCTGAGTTGACATTTCTTCAAAAGGATAATAAGGTTAAAGTGTTAGCCGAAATCTCATCACATCCCCCAAAGTATTCTTTAACTAACTCTATAATAAAACGTTGCCCTTCCTAGGGTCTTCTCCAAACTTTCTATTTGTACTAGGCTTCTGTTGTTGACATAATGAATTACCACAAACTTGTCCACATCCAGTAGGAAAATGGGTGCATCATTGTTTCAGTATTTCCAGAATAATTATTGAAATTCACTGTGATTAAACTGGCTTATGTTGCATGATCTTCCCTGAACCAGTCCCTGAGGCCAGAGTAATGATTTAACCTGGGTCACGTGTTCCAACCCTAGATCCAGACAGAAAGCAATGCCCTTTTACCAAAATAAGTGTGACTGGATCTTTGTGCAATTGTCTATTACATCATTGTGTTTAAAACTTTTCATCAGCTTTATTAGAAATAGATGAGGATACTACATTCTCATCTATTACCTCATTGCTGAGCATTTTAGATTATTTGTAGTGTCTTATTATTTTTACAAAAGAGTCACTCTAACAACTTTGCCCTGGAATATTCATTTTATTTGAGATCATTTCTCTAAACTGTATTTGCAGCAGCAGAGCTGCTGAGTGAAATAGAATGAATATTTTCAAGACCCTTAATACAAACTACCATAGTCCTTTCTGGTGAGCACATATTGCCTTATTTTTTGCTCACATTTTGTGAGAATTGCCACATCAGCGCACTGTCTCCAATGTGATGAGTATCCACCTTCCTCCATCCGTGCCAGTTTGATAGGCTCAGAAAAGACACACAGGGAGCTTGATAAAATCAGCAGATCTGACCATAGGACTTTCCTGCACACAAGATTTCAATGACTTCCCAAGGTTTTGAGGACCAAAATCCAAACTCACAAGAATGATACACGGGGCCTTCCAAGCTACGGTCCCTGATGGTTTCTCCACCTGTCTCTTCTGTTGCTTCCCAACCCACCCCTGGCAAACTGAACAACTGAGAGTTCTGCAGACACTGTATCGTGGTTTATATGGCTGTGACTTTGCATACGCTCTTCCCTCCTCTGCTTATCACTCTACTCCCAGTTCAAGAATTCCCTCGCCCTTTGTACCATCTGATTAGAGCTTCGATCACGCAGTATTGCATTAACCCTTTACGTTACTCTTACCCATATAAAAATCTCTTTGGGTGATGGGATAGTAACAGCACCTTGTTCATCTTTGTATATCTAGGCTCTGGCACAGGGTCTGGCACAGAAAAAGACATAAAGTCAATAATCGTTGAACGAATGACAGGTGGTGATGGAAAAGAATGGATATTAACAGATGAAAGTGAAAAGAAAATTGATAAAGGGAAAATCTGAAGTAGGCCTTTGTGATCTTGAAGATAATGTCTAACCTTTTTGAGCTTCATTTCATTATATGGCATGAGGCTAATGTTTATCTTCTTTGCAAAATTATTTTAAAGATCATATTGATCATACCAAAGTGCTTTATGACTATCAGGTAGTGAAATGAATAATAAAGGAAAAATAGTTTGTAGGACTTTTAAAAGCCCTGGCTCTGCAACACTTCAGTAGAAGCAGGCCTCAATGTTTTATCACTTCACAGACCTCAGATGATCACACAGGTGAAGAAAAAGCAGCAGATGGAAAAATAAAGAGTATCTAGGAGAAAATTAACCAACCTGCCTATGAGGTTCATCCAAAACCCACTCATTAGGTGCTTACACTTACTACAGACAGACAGCATTCTGGGGGTCCTAAGGTGGACTCCAGCTTCCCAATATGGAAAGCAAATCTACAGCTGCAGTGGACAGTCCTGCTAAAGCCATGAGTCCAGCATGTCATTGGAGTTGAAATGGCCAGAAGAATATTTTACGCTGTCTGGATCAGAGTTCCACAGAAAACAGAGCCTGTGATAATCAGCAAGACAGCCGACGCAGAAATGGTGAGTCCCACCTCCCAAAAGATAAAGCTGGCAAAGATGCAAGGGGCAAGTAAGTGATGAGAGGAACAGAGCAATATCCACGGCCAAAATAGATGCCTTTAGGAGGATGAACTGGCTGCAAGTCTCCACGGCAGACCTGTGCCTGTCACAGGCTGGGCTCCATCACCGAGGCAGCAGAGCATCATGCAGAAGAATGAATACGCAGATGATGCACAGAGGAGCTGACTGATGGCTTTTTGGCCCTTCCACTGGCCCTGGCACTAAGGAGAGGCCATATTCGCAGCTTCTGGGACAGAGAAGCTGGTTTCGACAGCTGCTGTCACTTTCCATAAACCACTCAAGAAGAGGTGCCATCTGCACCTTGCTGGGCTGCAGGGTTCTCTCGGGCAGAGGTAGGGCCTGAGCTTGTGACAACACCAGGATGTGAGGAGGATTAATTAGACCATGTCTCCAAAGCACTTTCAGCCCCTTGCAGGGAGGTCTTTTCATTACAGTATTGACCAGGAGCAAGTGGCGAAATAGGGAAACAACATCACTTTGGTCAGGGGGAGGAAGAAATAGTTGCTGTTTAGATCATTTTCTTGCCTCAAGTAATGCACCTGTGTTTTCCCTCCTCCTTATTCTGGAAGATAAATATTGCTTGAATAAGACGTGGAAACCTCATGTCTCCATTTGCTCATGGAAATTGCTGTAGCTGTTCATTTTGTTGATATTATTATTCAGACATAGTGTTATTATACAAGCCAATTCATTTTAGAAAATTGCCTTATAAGAGGAGAAAAATGCCTTTTTTTCTCTGCCTATTTAAACTTTATATGAAATGTATAGAAAGAGCATGTTTAATTGGTTGCAGGATTTAGTTATAGATGTAATTTGCTTGTGCATTTATTCCATATTGAGGAGTAAATATCAGCTATTAACCACTTGACAAGGCACACAATCAGTTTAAGTTTCTAGGAAATTTAGTTGTGCTTCAAAATTCAGAAAGAACGCCAGGCTGGGTTTTCTAGCTGTGACACAGTAAGCAGGTCCAATTCCGGGTTCAAGGAGCTTGTACTGATGCACCATTCACAAAAGACTGGCTCAAGCAGCAATGTGCCGCACTTAGTCGTTTGCATTTGGGAGGTGGGAGGTTTGACTTGGTTTCCATTATAGTTTTAAGAATTAATCATTCAGGATTAATCAGTTTGATTAATGATCTGAAGAAATTAGATTCAGTGAACTGGGAACAGATGAAAGATTCTCCATCATTTACAGACTTAGGTTCTAATTTTAATAAATTGAAAAAGAATTTGGATTCATGAGTCCTACCCTGGCACTATGGGTCTTAGAATGCAGAAAGCAACATGGGGTTTCTCCAGATGGATGTCCTAAAAGTTAGGGTTGAAAAGGACAGGTGCTCAGTGGATTTGTAGGTGCCCCTCATTCCTTGCAACCTGTTGTTAAGGCAGGAAAACAAATGTGGGCTTCTCCCACCCAGCCCTCCTCCATGGTAAGCAGGAGCTGAAAGTGGAGGAATGAACACGGAGTTTGGAAAGGGAGTAAGAGAAGCCCAGGGCACAGTCTGTCCTTTGTCTGTCCAGTTCAAAGGCATCCCAGCTGTGAGTCCCTGCACTTCAGTGTATGGCCTGGCAACTAAATTGCAGCCAGCCACCAGATGTCTTTCCTTGTGGTGCCCAGAGGCCCTGCCTAGTTTGTAGGAGCCATATAACAAACTATGAGTGCCTACTTGGGCATGATACCCCAGGAGGCATCCCTAAAGGCAGGTAAGGGCATCCATCCAACACCTGCAAGGTCTGCTCAACAGGCTATTTTCCTGGCACTATGCACTGCAACACAGGAATATTTTTATCCTTAATTAGGGAGAAGCAATCCAAGCAAGGGAATTTAAAACATTTGACTGATCAATAAAAAGAAATGAAATCTCCACAGGTCAGGAATTTGGTTGATTTTGCCTTAATTACTTCAAGACTAATCTTTCTATGAAGCTTCTCAGAGTCATTGTCAGGCCTTCACAGTCACCCATCCCACCAGTCCCCTGGGTCAAGAGTACAGGACACTGGATTGGACGATTCCCAACTGTGAATCATCTTTTTCTCTTGCATTATGATTTCATCTTTGATCCATTGGGCTATTTAGGCATGTAGGGTAATTCCTAAATGTATGGGGATTTCGTTCAATGTAATCTTCTTGCTATTGATTCTTAAGCTCTATTGAATGTAATTGCACTATGGTAAGAGAATATTGTCTGAACATCACCAGTTTTTGAAGTGGTTGACGCTTGTGGCCTACCATGTGGTCAATTCTTGTAAATGTTCTGTGTGTTCTTATGAAGAATGAACATTGGAGCAGAATTCTACATATGTTCAATAGATCGAGCATGATAATTGTGCTATGCAAATCTTCTTTATCAATTTTCAGATTTGAGAGAGATGTGTTGAAATCTCCCACTATCATGGTGCATTTTTCAATTAGTTTTTCAATTTAGATCAATTTTTGCTTTATGTATTTTGAAGATATTTTATTAGATGTATACACTTTTGAAATATTAGATCTTCCTGGTAAATGGAATCTTTGTCATTAAGAAGTGACTCTCTCATTCCCTAATAATGATTTTTGTCTTAAAGTCTACTTTTGTTTCATACTAATATGGCTGTCTCAACTTCCTTTTTAATTTTTTTTTACAGGCATATGTTTTTCCATCCTCTTTCTAACTTTCTGTTCGTACATTAGAAGAATATTTCTTGGAAACATCATGGCACTAGGTCTCTCTGGTTTATTCCCCCGAATCTCACTGTTATTCTGCCAATCTCTTTTAAGTCATAAATTCGGTTTATTTATTGTTTTTGAAATTAATGATATGGTTGAACTTGCTTCTACCATCTCATGTTTTTATTTTTATTTGTCTTTCCTTTTCTGTGCTTCTTTTAATCTCCTTTCTTACCCTTTAATGCCTCTTCTTTTTCTTTCTTGGTCTTTTGGGATTGACTGAGAATTTTTGTTTGTTTTCATACTATTTTTCCATTTATTCCCCTTACTGGTTTGGAAATTAAAGCACTCTAAATCCAATCTTTGAGTGCCCTTGAAATTGTACTGTGCATTTTTAACTTAAGAAAGGCTAGTTACAGATTATATATTAGCCACATTACCAAAAACACATGGACTTTGGGGC
This sequence comes from Galeopterus variegatus, assembly GCF_000696425.1. NCBI lineage: Eukaryota > Metazoa > Chordata > Mammalia > Dermoptera > Cynocephalidae > Galeopterus > Galeopterus variegatus. The sequence goes on from NW_007726892.1 coordinate 154,236, forward strand.
ATTTTTACATAACCATTATCCTTTCCCTAATATAACTGACAAGCATACAGTAGGCAAGTACTTTCATTCTGGGTCTTTTTTAAAGACAAAAATTAATCACTTCTCTCATCTAGAAACTCTTTGTTTAAATTTATGTATTTATCATTTTATTGGTTTGCCATTCTTTTTTGCCTCTCATACCTTCCTCCTGTGACCATCTTGTTTTTTCTTCCTGGAATACATCCTTCCAAGACTTGTTTAATGCCAACTTGGGGGTGGTAAATCCTAACACTTTTTATCTGAAAATGTCTTTATCTCTCTTTCACTTTCAAGAGATAAGTTTGCTATGTATGGAATTCTCAAATGACATTTCGTTTCTCTCAAGAAAACATTATTCTACCGTCTTCTGTCTTATGTGGCTATCGAGAAGTCCACTCTCTAATCGTCACTCTTCATGGGTGCACTATTTTTTTTTTTTTTGACAACTTTAAAATCTTCTCTTTGGCTTTGGTATTATAAAGTTTCACCAGGCTGTGTCTAGGTATGGAATCTACATATTCATCTCTTTCAACATTCTGGAAAATTCTCAGCAGTTGTTTGTTCAAATATTGCCTTCCTTGATTCACTTTATCGCTCTTTGTAGAATCTCTTGGATTTTTCATATACTTCTCATTCTATGCTTCCTCTTAAATGTTCCACCATATTTGACATCTCTTTTCTCTATGTGCACTCTTGGTAATTTCTTCAAATATTCCAGCAATTCTCTCTTTAGGTTTATCTCATTCAGTGTTTTTTACCCTACTAAGGATTTTTTAATTTTATTTTAACAATTATGGTTTTCATTTCCAGAAATTTTCTTTTGCTCTTGTCTGAATCTTCTTGGTCATTCCCGATGTCTCCTATTGCTCACTTATCTCTGTGATTCCATCCTCAGTGAGTGGGAAGGGTTTGCTTGTCCAAGACAGATAACGTGAAGGCTGGCCTCCTAGAATAGGAGTTGGCCTCCTTACAAGGCTCAGTGGCAATCGATCCTAGTCCACCTCAAGGCTTGGCCTGCAGCCCTCTGCACTTCCTCATCCATGAACACTGAGTTGGCAGACTAGCGCTGGAGCCAAAGTTCTGCCACATCATATTGCTATTATATCCCTTCCCAAACCACACAGTCCAGAAGCCTTATAGCCCCAGGTCGGGGTCCTCCATGTAGATTCTGATGTTTGCCTCCGTACTACCCTATATCCGTGCATTTTGCCCAATAAACACTGCCTCAATGAGTTAATGCCAAGTCTCCAAGCCAGCTGCCCTCCTGCCGCTGTCCTTCAGTTTAGTGCCCACTTGCAGATCAAGATGCTGCTGTTGGCATCTGCTCCCAGGAAAACCTTCCCTCCTGCTAGCTCACTGCTCAGGGTCAGGTCACAGTTAGCTTTTGAGGGGAGGATTGGGAAGGAAAATCCCCTCCATCCTTCAGGTTGAGCAATCTACCAAAAACTATTTTTTATTTAGAATCTAGTTGTTTCTCAGGAGGAGAACCCCTCCCACCCAGAGTATTTCAGCCCCATACCACCAGAATAAAACTCTGGTCTAAGGAGCACCTTTGAATTCATTCTAAGTGTGAGGCCTAAAATGCAGGAGGGTTCCCAACATAGCACCCATGTAATCTTAGGTCTCTACCTAGCATGCCCACCTTCTCCCCACACATACTCTGCCTTTACAGCAAAACCAAAGCCAGATGTTGGTTTTAGTACCCTCCCCTCCATCACTAACACCCTTGAAAGAAAGTTCCCCAAGAGCTGGGGAGAACTCTAGGAAAATGCTAGGACGTAAAACATCAGTCAGAGGTAATTGCTCTCAATCCTGCCTGCAGGTTAGAATCACTTGGGGAGCTTTAAATATCCCAGTGCTCAGGCAGTACCCCAGATCAATTGCATCAGAGTTTGTGGGTGCAAGACCCAAGCATCACTATTTGGATGCAAAGGTAAATAGTGCTTAATCTCTGTCCTAGATGAGCTCACAGACCAGAGGAGGAAACAGATAAGCAGACTATCAAACAATGTGACATAGGACATATTAAAGAGCTAAGGGGATCAGAATTTGCCACCCCAAAATATGCCACTTTAGCATATGGATTATTTTGAGCTGAAGACAATTGCGAATCAGCAGATGCAGAAAGTAGAATTCACAGAGATTTTCTCATCTGACTAAAAGCAGAAACTTCTGAGAAATGAGAACTGCCATTAAGCCCCTCTCCAGGGGACTTTCTTTGCCCATGAAAATGAAAGTCAGCCCCAATATAAGTCTGCAGAAACAAACTTTACTAAAATAACCTGTATCTTTTGTTAGTGTCCTCATATATTTACCTTCCCATAATTTACTGGCCCCAGAACCCTAAACCCCCTTTCCTTTGTCTGGGCACTTCTCCACAATTTACAGCCCTTTGTTAAAATGGGATATAAGCTTCCAAACTAACTTCGAGTTTTCACTTCTTTCCATGAAGCCACTGTGCACATGAAAATACTAACATCAGTAAGCAGACATATGCCTTTTCTCCTCATAATATGTCTTTTGCCAGTTTAATTCACAGGCCCCCAGTCCCTGACTCTGAGAGGGGAGAGCTAAAGATTTTTTCTCCCCTACAGAGCCGTGACTATGTATTAAGAGCAGAGAGAAGGGAGTATTTATCTCTATGAAGGGATGAGTAGGAAAAGGTGAGGGACAAATTCACAGAAGATGAGGGAATGTCTGTGCTGTGTCTTGAAGAATAGATGGGAATTTTCCAGGTGGGAAATATTTTAGGCAGAGGAAAGAGCAGGTGCAAGGCACAGAGCCTCGAGAGAGCAGAATGCCATCGGGGGCACCGAGCATTTCAACACGGCTAGAAGAGGGGCTGCGTGTTGAAAAGCCTGTTGGAAAGATATGCAAGTCATGATCAGGGAGCTCAGACTTTATTCAGAGGGCAATGGAGAGGTATTGACAGGCCACACACAGTAAGTGACGTGACTGGATTTGCAGTTTAGGAAGAGTAAGGAAACAACACCCCTGCTACTGCCCACCTTGCTCTTATCATGAGGCTGGACTGTCAGTCTGGGATGTGGTTTTGGGATGTGTGCTGAGACCACAGGGCCAGGCCACACCCTTCTAGGCAAGGGAGTGGGAAGGGCTGGGGTCCCACTGTCAGCCCTGCTGGGAAGACTAGAGATTCTAGGACAGGAATTGAGGACTTAGAGGTTTGTCTTAAGACCAAAGGGAAAGAAGGTCTCTAGAGAGGCTTGGAGGAGCTCCCTGCATGAAGAGGACACGTGGTCTCTGCCTCGTGCTCCAGAGCGGAAGCTGAGCAGGAGCACCCGCAGGTCTCAGGAGGCTACTGAGCTTCTCTAGCAACAAGGACAAAACATCTCCTCACATTGTCATCCCCTGATTTTCTCATAGAGAGAAAAAGTCTTTTGTAAGTGCTTATGTGCCAGTCCCGGTCTCAGCTGTGAGATGGAAAATTAAACAAAGGGTCTATGTCCCAGAGCAGCAAAGGGAAAATAGAGTTATAAAAGCCAGCAGAGGTAGCAGCCACATTTGATGGCATCCCCAGGGAGAGGCTACATCTCAGGAACAGGAAAGGGGAGCGTGAGGTCCAGCCGACACCCCCTGCCCAGAGAACCTCCTCCACCACCCTCTGGGTAGACCGGTAGCCTAGGGGTCCTCAAAGAGCATAGGAGCCACGGACTACAGGGGACAAGACTGGAGGCAGGAAAGTTGATTAGGAAGATTCGTGCCCAGTTAAGAAATTATGACAACCTACGGCAGTGGAGATGGAAAGAAAGGGAGCAGAGACACTTAGGATAATAAAATGGGCCGGACACTAGGAGCAGGGGAGAGTAATGATCCTGCGAACGAGAATAAAAGGTGCACGCGCGAGAAGCAGCAGGGAAAGGACCTGAGGAGCGTGGCGGAAAAGAACGACACTAACTTGGACGCTGCCTTTCCTGCTTCATGGCACAAACCTTACAGACGCGAGCTGTTGAGACTCGGCAGGAAACATGGGATTCCACTCCTCTGAACAATGAGGACAAACACCACGCCCTGTCTCCATAGCTGCTTGCTCGTGTTTAATAAATGAACAAGAGAAGAGGACCTTGACGCAGTATGTGTACAGTCAGGCACCGCATCACTACACTTTGGTCAACGACGAACCACATATGTGACGGTGGTCCCATAAGACTATAATGAAGCTTAAAAATTCCCACCATGATGTGAAAGCACAATTACTTTATTTTTTATAAATACAGTATAGCCTAAGTGCACAGTGTTCGTAAAGTCTACAGTGTGCAGAGTAATGTCCCAGACCTTCGCATGCACCCCCCCACCCACCCACTCACTGACTCTCCCAGAGCAACTTCCCATCCTGCAAGCTCCAGCCATGGTCAGTGCCCTGCACAGGTGTTCCATCTTTTATCTTTTATACCATATTTTTACTGTACCTTTCTATTTAGGTATGTTCAGATGCACAAATACTTACCATTGCATTACAATTGCCTACAGCATTCAGTACAGTAATATGCTGTACAGGTGTGTGGCCTAGCAGCCAAAGCTACACTATATAGCCTGGGTGTGTGGAGGCTACACCATCCAGATTTGTGCAAATACGTTCTGTGATGTTCGCACAACAACGAAACCACCTGGCGTTGCATTTCTCGGATTATATCACCATCATTAAGCAACACACGACTGTGTCAGCTAATGAAAATGTATCAGTTTGGCAAAGTGAGCCTCCTACGTGGTAAGAGTCAGGATTCAAGCCCAAATTAATTTTGCTCCAAATCCTGTGTTCTTTCCACCACAACATACAACACACTAGGGGGACTTGGAGGGTTTTGTTTGTGTTTTTCCATGTGGTCTTTTCACTGGGGATGTGTTTCCACTTTGTTTAATGAGCACTGCTGCCTTCGTGAGGCCCCCACCCCCCATGCCCCATGGCAGACATGGCATGTGACAAGGACATGGAGGCACAGAGGAGCCAAGTATCACACAGCTCATCAGGATGTGAAGACGAATTCACACGGTCACCTGTCCTGTTCCGAATCCCGTGTTCTCTCCACTGCAAAAGGCAGGTTCAAAACCTGCCCTGGCCTCTCGGTACTCATTTTCTCAGCCTCGATGTCCTCATCTGCTCAGTAAGGACACCACAGGGCTGCCTCACAGGGCTGTGTGCAGACCCAGGGCGACAGTGGCACAAAGAACGTGGTGCAGCCTCTGGCACAGAGCAAGTGCTCCCAGCTACTGTCACCTTCATGGGGACAGAACGATGGCCCCGAAGATACCAGGTCCTAATCCCCAGAACCCATGGATGTTTAGGTTATGGGGCATAAGGGACTTTGCCGATGTGGTTACATCAAGGACCTTGTGACGGATCCGGATTATCCTGGATTATCTGGGTGGGCCCCGTCTAACCCAGGAGGTCCTTCAAAGCAGAAGAGGAAGAAGAAGAGAGACAGAGAGAAAGACGTGAAGACACAGCGAGGGTCAGAGGCAGCTGCAGAGCAAGTGGCCACCAGCAAAGGAAGGGGACGGCCTCTAAGGCTGGAAAGGAGGGACCCAGATTCTCCCCGAGAGCCCCCGAGAAGGCACTCAGCCCTCTGCCCTCACTTTGATTTTAAGCCATGTCAGAGTTCTGACCTACAAGACTATAAGATAACAAATTTGTGTTGTGTAAGCCACCGTGTGTGGCAACGTGTGACACCAGCCATGGGAAACTCACGCAGTCCTTGTGGAGGAGCTGGGGAGATGGCGTCAGCTGTCCCGTGTGCTTCTTAGGAAGTTGCCTTGAGAAGAACATACGCTGTTTCAGGGCAGGGACGGTGGCTTGTACTTCTATGTCCCCCACAGCGTTTCACCTGGAAAAGTTCTGGGAATGTAGTGAGTCTCTCAGTTTGATTAATTGAGTGAGTAAGATGGGTTCGGATCACTAACCCCCATGACAGTATCCATAAAGCTCTAGGGACACCGCTCGGTTCTGTCTGTGCGAGCTCCTGAGAAACTCTGCCAGGCATCAGGCCCTGGGAAATGTTCCTAGGGAGGAGCCTGTCCCCTTGAGACTGCTGTGCGGTCTGGGGTTCCAGCACACAAACCTCAGCTCCCGTCGCGAGTGAATGGACAACGAGCCAGTTCACGTTTGTTGAATACCGTGTGTGTGCAAAGGATTAAAGTATGTCCAAGCAGTAGAACATCCAGCCTCTGTCTTCAAACTGTCCAGAATGGAAGGAGTGAAACAGAACATGCACAGGAAGTTCCCAGAGCAAAGGCTTATCAAGGGAAGGGGACACGTCCACGCCGGGCCGGGGCTGGCACGTGCTGCCACCCTGCTTCCCACGTAGCTTTCAAGTCTCACCACTTCTCTCCACCCTCACTGCCACTTACAACCCTGGTCCGCACGTGCTGTGACATATTGGGCCACATAATCTCTCCCAACTGGCCTCCCCATTCCTAGGCTGGTCCGTCCCCAGTTCATTCTTCATACGGCCCCTCTCCTGCGGCGGTCCCCGCACTGGCTCCATCTTCCTTTAGAGAAATTTCAAACTCCTTGACGTGCCTGCCTTCTCTGGCGCTCCGGACCTTCTCAGCCATCATCTTTTGCCTCCTTCTCTCTCAGTCTATTAATCCCCTAGGGCTGCTTTGTGGCTGAACAGGTTGTCACTGCCCAACTCCAGGGGACAAGGGGCAATCACAAAGATTACGATGTGAAAGGCACACTGTGCAGTTGTTCAGTGCACAATCTACACAACCATACACAGTGGACCTAAAGCACCAACCATCTAAACTCTCATTTCAGAAATACGTCACGCTCACTTGCCTCTGGACCTTTGCCCCAGTTGTGCTCCCTGAATGGATGACTTCTCCCTGTAGAAGTCCTCTCTAACACCAAGTCTGGGGCTCAGAGCTTATAAAAGTAGTGCAGAGACCAAACTAGATCAGAATGCTAGCCCCTTCTCACAGACAATCACTGACACCCCAGCATTCTGAGACCAGAGCCAAGAGTGATACACTTTAGGATGTGAGAATGTGAAGCCAAGCTGGGATCCAAAAAGAAAACATCCCTTCCACTCCTGAAACCAGAAGGAGGATATGGCTACAATGAAATAAAGCAGACCAAGGCTGAAATTATGGACAAAAGACAACTAAGGGAGACTATAAATTGTGCGAGCGAGCATAGGCCCGGGGTGGGAATCTGCAGGCAGTTTCTCCTCCCCACCCTGCCATGTAAATCGCTCTGAGGCTTGGGCTTGAGCAGCCCCCAGCTGTAGAAAGGGAGAGGAAAATGCAGCCAGCTTCGCAGGGCATCCGGGCATCCGCAGAAGTGCAGCGCCCAGGCACTTGATGGACATAGCAGAGGCTCATCCTGTGGCCTGGCACTGTAGCAACTGTCCTCATCGTCACAATAGTCCTCAGGAGCACGTACTACTAGGGTCCCCACTTTACAGAGGAGGAATCCGAGGCGTGCAGAAGTTCCATCATTCTGGAAGAGGCTCCAGGACGCCGGTTCACTCCCTCCAGCCTTTCCCTGCGCTCTCATGCCCCTGCCAGGCTTCCAGAGCTCCTCAGTTACCCCAGGACTGATGACTTACTCTTTGAAACTTCAACAGAGGAGGGGTGAAGCAGTCCTTAGTCCTTAGTGCTACTCGCCATATATGTCTAGTCTCCTCCCTTTTGAGGACCTGGAGGACACCCTTCCCTCAGCCCCCTCTGAAGTCAGGGGTGACCATGTGACTCACTTGGGCCCATGAAATGTGAGCAGAGGTTTCTTGCATCATTTCCCAGAGGAAGCATTTAGGAGCCTGTGCCTGTGTTCCCAGATCCCCTTTCCCCATGTCAGTGGCCTTGGAAACACTCATAGGGTTCGGGCATCTGAGTACCACAACAATGTGAATGCACTTAACACCACCTAAATGCACATATAAAAATGGTTAAGATGATACATCTCATGATGTGTGCATTTTACCAAAATTTCAAAAAATTAAAATAAAATAAATAAGGTCTCCGTTAGCCTGGGTCCCTGCATGACCACAATCAGCAAAGCCCCCTGGACAGGAAGCATGAACCAGAAATAAACTTTTGTTGTGTTAAGCCACTGAGATTTGGGGATTGTCTGCAGTCTTGATGCATTTTATTGAACAGATTTAGCTTTAGTAATATCTTCTGCAAACTCTACTATTTACTAGGATTATTAGAAAAAACTTACCAAGGAAGGAGACTAACAGTTTGGGGTTCCATTTCTTCCTGACAGCATTTTTGTCAGAATTTTAAATCACTCCAAAAATAAAAAACAAAAATAAAATGCTACTCTAACATCAACCCTTAAACTCACATGGCATTCTAGTGTTTACAAAACTCTTTACCTATGTCTGTAATGGGACCCACAAAATAGCCCTGAACAAGGAATCACTAGTTACCATCTGCATCCAAGAGCCAAGGACACGGAGGTCCAGAGAGACTGTGACCGGACAGGACTAGGACTAGAAACCAAGTTCCAGGGGCCCAGAGCCCCCTCCTCTGTGCTTCACTGATAATGAATACTGCAAAGATTATGTTTTCAACTCATTTCTAAACCCCAGCGCCCTATAGTTAAGATAATATGACCAGCATAAGAACGAAAAGTGCTTTAAACCAAATTACAGCAATAGATTGCAAAGCTTAGCATAACACTACAAATAGCTCATTGAACCAAGGCAGTTTGTTTGCAGGGTAAGTAAGCAGATTTTCTGCATAACATAGCAGTGCAGCTGGTAATAGCAGCTGCTGAAAATAAAGGATGGGATGGGTGGCGGGGGTAGTCTCATTTATGGACAAGTAGTAGACCCTAATGAAATTGCATTTTGGCCCTATCATCATCCTCCTGAGAAAATTCCCCTCGAGGTTTTCCATTTGAATCCTGGGCATATTTATGAAGATCAAAGTAATGGCTTTTTAAAATTAACTATGTGAATTTGTAGCTCAACAACATTGAGTGAAAGGCGGGTGTTGCACCCCACGCCTTGTTACAGCTGCACGTCACACACATCAAAAAGCCCAGGACGCTGGAAAGATCATGTTCCCCGCTACATCAGCCCCCAAGCAGCCTGGACAGACATGGAAAGAGTACAAAAGATCAGTCCCCAAAGTTGTTGTGACAGCTTAATTGTATTACAGTGCTCAGATAATTCCCATTTATTTGGCTTTTTCCTCAGAGCGAATGCTGGCCCCCCAAGCATAGCTATTACCAAGAGAATTAAGATTCACAACTTTGATGAGTCCTCTCGCTCCCTCTAATACCAGCCCTGCTCAAAAGTCCTGGTAATTGTTCCAAACCGATCAGGACTTCCCCCAGCCTTGGGCATGCTGAGACCCAACAGCAGCTAACTAATTGCAATTAAAATCTGCCACGTGAGTGGAAGAGAATAACATAAATTAATCAGTACATTAGCAGAATTACATTTAAATGTTCAAATGTGCATTCAACATAGTGGGACATTTTAAATTATAAAGCAAAGTACTTCATTATGGATGCTGATATTTTAATGAGGAAATGTGATGTTTGGTTAAATAGGAGTACAATACAGAGACTTCCTTAAAATTAACATCAATGATGCATTTTAATTCAAAAAACAAGTTGTGGTCTGTGCAATTCCTGCAATATCAATCTGGAAAAATTGCCTGGAGCTGTGGAAACAGTTGAATATCTCATTTTCTGAAGAATTAATAATTTCAGCTGTACTAACTAGCACTTTATGTAAATTGTCAGATAAATCACAGCAATAAATACAGGTTTTAGAAGAACAGAACTGTATGCTTATCCTTAATTTATTCAGTCATCAATTCATGTATACTGAAGCTAAGAGATATGAAAGAGTCAATGTATCGGGCCAAAAAAAAAAAAACAGAAAACAAAAAAAAAGGAAAAGAGGAGAAAATGTCTTTTATAGCCACACAGAGACTCCAGAAATTTCACCAAAATCTTGCATATAAAAATTACTCTATGATGCATGTAAATATAAAAGATGGATTAGAAGTTTTATTAAGTTTGTTTTCAAGTACACACAGTCAAAGCTTAGTAGTCAACATACACACTAGAATTTTTAAAGTCTTTATAAAATAAATATTTTATTTAATTGCATGAACATAGAGTCTATGCAATACACATATATTTAAAGCACTGTGTCAGGTTGTCTTTATAATTTGTACGTATCACTTCAAGCTTATGGTGCTGGAGGCACAACTCTAATACACACTCATGAGTGACAGAAGCTGACCTGACTGGGTTTGCTGTTCTCATCACTGGTTAGAGATGGGACAAGGTCCAAGAAGACAAAATCCTTGTCTTCTTCTGTGCTGTCCTCTGACTTTATTAGCTGCGAGATGAATTCTTGCTGGTTTTTACAATATAACAAAGCCAGGGCAGGGCAGGTTTTAACAGCTAAGAATACACGCAGAACAGCCACCACTGCAGCGCATGTGAAAGAGCGTGGATTAACTTTCAAGTACCCAAGTGAACGCAGTCCTGAAACAAACATTATAAATAAACAATACCAAACATAGACCAAATTAAAATGAAAATGAATCCTGTCTTCCATGATGCCTGTTCTCAGCTTTGGAATCCCCGCCCACTCTAAGCTCCACCAATAAATTCACCATTAAAATGGCCTCATATGCATGACTTTGCTCTTACTTAGCAAAGAAGAGAAGGGCCTAGTCTGTTCCTTCCTTAGGTTTGCAAGAAAGAGAGTTTTTCTCTTTCCAAAGCAATCTTTCTCCCTAAATGAAACCCCTTTGCTGAGGTGTCACACCCTGTGTTTCCTCCTTCAGAAACAGCCTCTCCCCTCTCAGGGTCCATCACATTCATTGTCATGTGCCTCAGCTGATGGGAACCCACCTTCCCCCAGGTAAGTCACAGCAGGACTTGGCACCTTAACATTTATAAAGATCCTAGGTCACTTATTAGCATAACCAGTGACAATGTTGAATTTTACCTGAGGCCGGTTCCTGCAAAACAGTGATAGTTAAGAAATCCCCTCACTCTTTTGTGTTCCAGAAAACAGCCACCTGCCAAGTACCCTTCCCCACAGGACTTAGAGAAGACTCACACTGCTCCCTGCTAACCTTTGATGAGACCAGACACAGACCTGCCAAGTCCCATTCTTGGCCTCATAAAAGAACAGCTGAAGTACTCGTGCCAGGATCACTTGGAACAAAATGCTTTTGAACCAAATGCTGGTTAAGGTTCTCTTCTTCCTCCAGGGCCCTGGAGGAACTTTGTCCCATCCTCAGCCTGCACAGCATACAGCGCCCTGAGAACAGGCTGGCCTCAGGGTCACTCCCTGGCCCACTATCTGTCACTTCCCACACCCAGTTCTCTCCAGCCTTGTTTACTCCTCTCTATAGGAGAAAAACCCTTTTTGCCTAACTCTTGAGATGCCTGCAGGCCTGTGGTCAGAACACTCTCCCAGTTGCAATGGTCCCTTCCCTCCCCCCATGCAATAATCCTTTCCAATAGCTTCTCTCCTTCCTGAGTATGGATTTGCTTTTTATTCTGCACCAACACCAGCGGCATCTAAGTGCTGCGGTCCTATCACTCTCAAAATCTATGCAGAGACATCTCATGACATCCCGCATGAATTAAGAGGACTAAACCTCAGCAAGAACTGAGGCTACCGAAAATTAGCACAGACAACAACAGAATTTTTTCAGGTATGATCAGAGTAAAAAGCATATCATTTTGTTGATCTGCAAACACAGCAGCCAGCTCATTACATCTAAGCCAGTCCATCTCCACTCGCAACTGGCCTGGTCTGAACAAAGAATTAGAGAGGAGCAAATGTGCCTGTGGCCTCCAGAGCTCCTGGCAGGGTAGTAACGATCTCGACTGGCTGGAAGGAAAGTAGGCACAATGGGGCTGTGTGTGTTAAATGGCAAAGCTCCCAGGCAGGTGTGGCAACAGCGATGGCTACAGAAGCTCTCTTTTATTTATGGTCTTAGGCCTACCTATTAAGTGTTAGTTACAAATTTACACTCATGTCTGCACTTATGAATGTGTTTATATTAATAAATTATATTTATGTTTATTATATTTTTAAGAGTCCAAAAATATACAGAAAAATATTTTCAAGAAATAAAATGACTGTATTAGCCACATAATTTTCTCAGCCTGCTAATTAATATGGAGTAGTCTGTCTCCTCCAGAAATAGCCAAATGAGAAATCAAAAGGGAATGGGAGCCAAAGCTAAGAATGCTTTTCATACAGCAGCTGGGAAGCTGACTGCATCCGCTGGTTTGGGCTTGATAATGTTGTATCATTTTCCCAGGAGACTGCATTTATTACGAGCTTCATTTCTTACCAAGAGCAAGAAATGATAGGGAGCAAAGACAAAAAGCAAAAAGTCACAACAAAATTGAAAACAGATAAGTCTGGGTGTAGTTTATCTTTTCTCATCTTTCTAGTGGAAATGTTCTACCCCATACATGATTTTAATAATGCAAAACAAAGCCCTGTGTGGGCAAAGAAACAAAGGGAGAAGGCCACCAGGCCCTGGAGAATAGCAGAAGAGACATGACTGAAAGCTTCGGGAAACAGTGATGAATCAGCTACCAAGAGCAAAACTAGGCAAAAAATGAATTAGAATCGTAGCAAGGGCATAAAGAGAATTTTGTGTGTGCTGCAGAGAAAAGTGGAGCTTCACAAGACCATTTTATTTTATCTTGTCAATAATTAAAGTCACCTTCACTGTAGCCATTCTTGTGAAAAGAGTAATATTCATTTTCTCCTCTTCCTTTTTCCTTGGAGGAATAGGGAATTGGATGCAGAGAGAAGGATAAAAGCTCGTTGACACAGCCCAAGATTAAGGATGAAGATTTGGGAACAAAATTTCATGAATAAGGTCTCAACCCACAGAAGTGCAGAATCCTGGTGACATTCAAGACCAATTCTAGATGATTCTCCACCCATATTATGGTTACATTACCTTCCATTCCATCCGCCTTTGACTAAGCAGCTCTTACCACCTGCACCCAAGAGTCCTAACACACGGTTGCTGCGTGATCACTATTGTAATAAGCACCATCTTCTGGCACTTAGTAAGTGCCAGGCACTCCACTAGGTGTTTTATATACACACCCACCAGAGGGAGGTCTGACCATTCCCAAAGGAATCCAAGGCTTAAAGAAGTTGACCAAAGTAACACAACTATGAAGGGAGTAAGGACATAAACCCAGGATCACCTTGGTCTTAATCACTCTGCTTTCCACCTTCCCAGGACGCCTGTCTCAGGACCTGCCCTTCTAACGGCCTCTCTGCTCTCTCTTGTCATCGCTTCCACAGTTGACTAATCAACACCAGGCACACACACACACACACACACACACACACACACACGAGTAACACACCGTTTCTCAGTTTGCAGTTGGGTCTTAGACTAGGATCTGCTTTGCCTCTTGGGTCAACTTTCCATCTTTCTGCACTAACCCAGTATGCAGAGTTTGACTATCAGAGGACACTTCTCCCCACTATTTTTTTTTTGCAAGTTCTTGCTATAAATACCTCAAGATCATTTCATTGTGTTCTCTATAACGGTGGCATAGAGAAAAGAAAAAATTTAGGTGGTGATGGTTAGCAGGCTATTTTAGGCTGAATCGTGTCCCCAAAAAAAGATATGCTGAAGTCCTAACCCCCAGTACCTGTGAATGTGACTTTATTTGGAAATAGGGTCATTGCAGATGTAATTAGTCAAGATAAGGTCACACTGGAATAGGGCGGTCCCTGAACCCAAAATGGCTGTGTCCATATAAGAGCAGGAGAATGCCATGTGAAGACAGATGCACAGGAGGAAGATGATCACAGAATGATCATGGAAGGACAGAGGTGGAGATAGGAGTGATGCTGCCACCAGCCAAGGAATGTCTGGAGCCACCAGAAGCCGAAAGAGGTAAGAAGGATCCTCCACTACAGATTTCAGAGAGATCATGGCCCTGCCGACACCTTGATTTCACACTTTTACCTTCCAGAACTGCCATGGTCTGCAGGGAAAATGGACTAAAAATCAGCCAACGGCAGTAGAAAAGGGAATGAGACTCAATTTCTTTTTTTTTTTTTTTCCTTTTTTTGTCTTTTTTCGTGACCGGCAACGGATCGCAACCTTCAGTGTCGTGCCCGTACCGGACCGGGACGGGCAACGGGATCGCAACCCTCGGTGCTGCGCCCACACCTCGCTCAGCCAGTGAGCGGCCGGTCTGTACGTGGGATCCTAACCCTTGGCGGGAGCGCCACCACACTCCCAAGCGGCACACTGTAGCAGTGCGCCACCGGGCCGGCCCCAGAACTGTTTTTTTAAGCCACCAAGTTTGTGGTACTTTACAGCCCTAGGAAACTTACAGACAGGATGACCTAGAGAGGCTGGATGCAGATGGGTGAGTTTGCAGACTTTTGTATTTGGTAGTTCTGGGATGAGATGAGGCCCCAAGCTCTGGCCAGGGTGTTGGGCAGTGAGAATAAAATAACTTGCTGACTAAGAGGATTTCTTCCCATTAAATCAAGGAAAAGCTCTGCTTTAATAAGTCTTCAAATAGAAATTGCCAAGAGCAAGCACTTAACTTCAGAATGCTCTGGAATTCAAACTGAAGAGCCACCTCTAATTGCTCTCAATTGACAAAGAAAAGAAATATTATATTCGTTTGGTTTCTGTTTCTAACTGAGACATTCTAAATGTTCCTCAAACCATGAGGTTATGGTAAAATCTTAAAACCTGAAGAAATAGCATCAGAGGAATTAGATAATACAATTCAAAATTCCTGTATAATAGAGACAGAAAAAAAGACCCTGAGGAGTTGGGTTTCATAAAATTTCACCGAGCCAGATGGACACAGGGCAGGGCAGCCTCCATGTCCAAGTTCAATGGTATTTTTAATAAACAGGAAGAGGATTTTAAAATAGAAGTGCACCAGAGTAGACCACCAAATCTTATCTGGTGGGATGAAACTTCTAAACTTTGCTCATTGTAACCTGAAGTCCCTCCTCACCCTCCTGGGATCACTAGAGGGTGGGAGTGGAATTACTCAAGAGGTTGGAGAAGTATTTTGTTTCCTTGGGGACACTAAGTGATTCCCACCACATTTCAGGGAAAGCAGTAACAGCTTGTGTTCCTTATGTGTTTTTAATGTAGATTTCATTATTATTCAGATATGGTGAGGCCAGCAACATACCAGGAGATGATTTACATTGAAAAGATTGTTATGCTCACAGATCCATCATGCCACCCAGGGCCACATGGGGAGCTCCAGGGTTGGTCAGGAGGCAGAGGGAGCAGGGGGAAATATGAATGAAAGCCTTTATTGTTGTTTTTGTGGGAAGGAACAAGCAAGAGAGGGTAAGCAGGCTTAGGATTGCTTGTTTGAATAATTTCAGCAGGCTCTGAGACACAGGGGCTGTCCCCAGTTGTTCAGTATCTGACCCTAGGTGATAAGGGCAGGTGTATGGTGGCCCAGAGTGTAAGAGCTCAATAAAAGAGGTGGCTGGGGGTGTGGGCTCTGGATTGGTTGGTGTGCACATGAAAAGCCCCAAGATGTCAAAGTATCAAAAATACAGAAAATAAAAAGGGATGTTTAATACAAATGTCTAAGCCTTTCCTGATGAGCCCTCAGTAATAAACTGCTTGGCTAACCTGAAAATAGAGGGATGGGACCCCGAGGGAAAGGGTGAGAAACAAGCTAGGAAAGGAGGAAAGGCCTGAATCTTTGGGAACCAGATACCTCAGCCCCATCCCCAGAACGCTCTGGGGACCTTTAAGAGCAAGAACTTGTGTACGAGGAAAAGTGTGCAGAGCAGGGCAGGGGAACTTGTGGGTGTCCAGGTCTGGGTGACTAGAACCCAACCCAGCACCCTTGGGAATAAAGAAGGACAGGAAACAGTCAGGGTTGGCATCCTCCAAATTTGTAAATAACTCAGCAAGATTTTGAGAGGTGACCTGTTTACCAAGTCAACAATATAACTATCAGGTCAAAAAGAGAAGTTCAAACTCCTTATCTCTCAGTACAGGTAAAATGTTATCAGTATGAATGTTCTCATGATCATAGACTTTTCAGGATGGATCAGAGCAATCACACATTGAAATGTGTAACTAGCCCATTAACTACTATCAAGTTGATTTTTAAGATTTTTGTTCCTCAATTTTAAATACCCTTGTATTTAAAATATGCTTTACTAGTCAGATTAGAAAGTCCTGGAGAATTGTCAGTGCATTTGATGACACAAATGTTTTTACCCTAAGGATAATCAATCATTACAAAATAGTCATACGCTATCCCCCAACAGGGGATTCCACTCACCTCCTCTCCATTGCTGCTGGTGACTGTGAACTCCCATGTGCCACAAGGAACTTGTTGGAACACTGTGATAACAAACTTTAGCGTGGCTTCCACCTGTACTAGGTTGTGTTCCTATAGGTAACCCCCAGCCCCCAACACTGAGTTTTTTGCTCAAGAAAACACAATGCTGCTGAACCACAAAATGTGTGTTGTCCCAACTCACGTTGCCAGACCATTTTCAGTAATTCTCCACCTGCCCCTTCTGAAATGTCCCATTTCTTCATAGCACTCCTAGTCCCTTTTTTTGCTCCGCCTCTTCATTTCCCTGTAGCCCTCTTTTGTTCCCTCTCCATTCTCCCTTTAAAAACTTCAGTCACCTTTGTTTCAGTTGGAGTTCAGCACGGTTGACACTGAAGTCTCTCTCCCTACTGCAGCAGTCTGAATAAAAATAAAATCTGTCTCACCACCTTTAACGAGTGCCCAGAGCTATTTTTCTTTGACACTACTGTAGTAAATCAATCAAAACCATTCCATCTGACCACCAAAAGTCAGCTCCCCCTTTTCTCTTATACTTGCCTAAAGGCCCGTGCTACAAACTACAGATCAGGAATTTTGCATCCTGGAAGAAATACCAAAAGAAAGATAGCCTTGGCAGAGCATCATTCCAGGTGTTCCTGATTCCCACTGTCAGAGGAGAGGGTCTGGGGAGGTCCCACAGCCAACCTCCACTCACCCTGTCCTCTTACCAGGTTCTTGATCCACCACATGAAAGAAGAATTCAAGGGCAGAGTCACAGTAGACAGTGAGAACAGGTTTAATATAATGAGTAAGAGACACAGATTTCACAGAGAGAGTGCGGCCTAGCTCCAGAGACTGAGCAGGGCCTGCACCAAGTTTAATACAAAAGTCAGAAATAGACACTTGAGGGGCCGGCCCGGTGGCGCACTGCTACAGTGCGCCGCTTGGGAGTGTGGTGGCGCTCCCGCCGAGGGTTCGGATCCCACATACAGACCGGTTCCTGCTCACTGGCTGAGCGAGGTGCGGGTGCAACACGGAGGGTTGCGATCCCGTTGCCGGTCCCGGTCCGGTACGGGCGCGACACTGAGGGTTGCGATCCGTTGCCGGACACAAAAAAAAAGACAAAAAAAAAAAAAGAAATTGACACTTGAAGTTTAGTGCAGAGTGCAGGCCGGCTCAAGTGAGCAGCCACCTGCCAAAAGTAAGCTTAACACAAAAGTAAAGCATCAGACCTCAGCCGCGGAAGTACGGGTTGTCCTCAGGGAAGTGAGCAACAACTCCGTCACTCCCTCTTCTGCCGGGATTCTGCTTTAATAGTTTCACTATCTAATACATATTCATGCTGTCTAATGAATATAAACTCCACTTTACTGAGCATGCTCAACTATTAGGGTTATATAACCCCTTTCTACTGAGCATGCCCGGCCACTGCATTTGCATAAGTCCACCCCTTGTGGTCTCAATTTCCCTGCATTGGTGCCAAAAATAGGTCCAACCAGCAGCTGTAACTCTCCTCTAGGGGAGGGTCCAGAGGAGGGACCTGAGACCACAGAGAGTGACTTGAAACCCAGAGGTGTGTCCTGAAACATGAACCCAGGGCAACTGAGCACCTCCTCTCTCGTCACCACCTGTCAGACTGTACCAGAGGACTGAGATGGGATTCCCAGGGCTCCTGCAGCCCGGAAGCAGGTGACTTTGTGACGTTCACCTGCTGACTAGCAGAACAGGAATTAATCATGTAGGACTAAATGAAACTGAAAGGGGCCATTTAATTGTGGTTAGTGTCCTTTTTCTTATATGAGATATGGGGAAAAAGCCCTTTTTTCCATCTTGATCTATCTTCTCTTTGTAGAATTTAGCAAGCTAATCTTCTGCAAACTGTAAGAAAACACTCATTGAATGGTATGTTGGTTGCTCCAAATCTCTCTTCAAAGTCCAGGGGAAATACCCTATGGAATATCTTTCTTTCTTTTTTTTTTTTTTTTTTTTTTGGCAGCTGGCTGGTACAGGGATCCACACCCTTGACCTTGATGTTATAACACTATATTCTACCAACTGAGCTAACTGGCCAGTCCCTGGAATATCTTGATATAAGTTATAAGCTAATCATTTAACAAATGAACTGAAGGATTGAGGCAGGGATAAAAAAGGCACATGCCCCATGGAGGCTGCTCATAAATATTCAGACTGGACAGGCACAGCCTGCCTTTTGGCCTGGCAGTTAATGGATTCATATGCGCTGGCACCAGCTTAGCCACCCTACCAATCAGCATGCTGCACTGCCACACCTGTCACAAGGAGGAAGAAAAGTGCAATGACCACCCTTATGACCTTTCACCTGTGAAGGCCCTGTTAATAGGAAAGTGACTCTTGCACATGACTGGATACTTCGGAAACTCAGGGACACATGACAGGAAGCTGATGCTACCCCATTAGGCCTTAATTACCTTACATTCCTCCCCTTCGTAAGGATAAACACCCCCATCCCAGGACACTACATAAACCCTCCCCTGAGGAATGCACGGGGCGTTCTCACTTTCTTTTCGAGGCCACTTGTGTGCACATGTTGGTGCATATTCTCTCTGCACAATAAAGTCCTATTATTTGCATGTTCAATGGTCTCTTTTCCTTTTCTCTCACTGAGCATGCTCACCGGGTTGTTGACTTCGGTTGGCCCCAGGTAAGGTTCTCCTATTTGGTTTGATCAAAGACCTAAACCAGCCCTCTGGTTTCAGGATGATGAATGTGTAGAAAACACTGTATGTTGATTGGCTTTTTCTGCAAAACTAATCCAAGTAACAGAAGTGCCTTTGGCAAGTGCCTTTACTTTTCATGGCAATGTAGTTATTTGCGTAGGTTCAATAAGAATCTGTCTTTGTAATGACATAATTGGATAAACCAAATTTGTAACCATTCCAGAAATGACTCATTTCAATCCCATTTGAGTGTGATCAGCCCGTTATTAAGGAACAAGGATTATATACTTTCAGTGTGGGCCTGATGCCTTCAGAATCCTCCTGGAATACTGCTCTAAGTCCTGTCCTGTGGCTGGTGGGCTCACAGCCTTACAGGACAAGCAAACATGAGGATCTCAGGGAAAGAAGGCAAACCTTGCAGTTACAGGCACTGCAAGGGGAACCCTGGAAAGCATGCTTGGTTCCTGGACCGGAAACAGAAGAACAAAGACAACAGAGAATACTTCTGGCATAACAAAAGTGATCAAAAATATGACTCCAGGGGCCTTGCACAGCAGTGCAGACGCAATCTCACTCCTCAGCCCTAACATCTCATGACCAAGAATACAGCAGGAGGTCTTTGTGTAATATCACTTCATTTTGTACCTATGTAAATAAAACCAACCGAAGAGAACAGAACATCAAGTTAATTATACTAGATTGGAAAATCTAGAACAGACACATTTGGTCAAATTTGTGCCTTCAGGGTAGAAATTTGCTTATAATATGACCTGAAAAAAGTAAAACTGACATTCTCATCCTTAGCTTAGCTCTGTCTGATACAAGAAGATGGCAACTACCAGAGCCCAGAAAAGATTTACATTTTTAAAGGCCGTGCATTCCCAGAGATAAGCCTTGAATTACAGGCCATTCTTAAGCCCTACAGTCAGATAAGCTGTGATCCTCTTCTTCCTATTATTGGAGACAGGACTTTAAATCAAAACAGAACTGTCAACTGCTATGTAATAATCTGAATTATAAATACAGCCATCTCTCACTATTCTGGGAGCTCAGTTGCACTGAAAGCTTGCTTTAGGCAAGCAAAATTCAACTGAGTTATAAATGATCAAAAAACGTCTGAGTGGCTTATTTATTGCGGATAGGAGGATAGAGTTTTTTTTTAAAAAAAATACAATAAAAATTGAGTTGGAAGGAGTAAAAACAATGAAAAGAAAGGTAACTGCTCAGCCATCATTATCAACAACTAGAAAATGGATTGTGGAGCTTTCACTGCAGTGTTAAAGAAAACCAGGGCTAGGCATTAAAGTGATAAAAAACAGATTTTATTCAGGAACTATTGCAATAGGGAAAAAAAGACCTCAGTATAGAACTGGGCTAAATTCCAAATACAGTATGGACAAATGTAGATTTATAGCCAAGGAGCAGGGTCGGGGTCTGTGGAGGAAATTTACTAAGAGGAAACGTGGGAGATTCTGGCTGAACAGACCTCACAGGGTTCTTATTAAAGGCAGGCCAAGGTGCTCAGACCTCACCTGGGGCATAATGAGGGATGAGGAACCCGGCCAGGTATCAAGGGTGATGACACATGGATATCCTGATTTATCAGGATTCTTCCTACAACTTGAGGCCAAGGCCCCAGAATGCAGCCTAGTCAGTGAAGGGCTCAGAGGAGCTGGTCCAGATTTTGCTCAGCAGGCACCCCACTGAGCTGGTGATTGCCCGCTGAGCATGGTATCTGTCTAGATTCAAGTTCACCTGACAACACAATCTCCCACACTTGGGAATTTCTGCTGCCTGCAATGTGAAAGATCATAAAGAAGTCTATAGTTGTCCGTGCCTCTCTGTGGCTCTGCAGTGTAGACAGGTAGGCTCAGTCAAGGGAAGGTGATATTTACCAAGAAGGGGAGACAAGAACAGAAGAGAAAGAAAATAAACTGAGGGGGAGCAGGGACGGCCAGCGAAGAGAAACTGGGATGAGGGTGTCTGTTGGTGCCAACCACTCACTCACCTCTTATTAGAACTGATCCCAGAGACTCCTTAAAATGGATGACCACCTTCTGCAGGGCAGTTTTCAGAACATAATTCCTCTTTCCTCTTAATTTGGCAAAACCATTCGAGTGTGAGAATGACCCCAAGAGGCCCAAAACACAGACCTGCACTCTGCCTCCTGCATCCTGCCCTCCTGCATCCATCCTAGTTTTAACCTTGCGGGCAGCTGGTCAGCACCAAGATGAATCGGGCTGCCTTGAGTCGAGCAAGGGGTGGACTTATGTGGCTTGTCCCCAACTCTGCCCTCCAGTGACTGGCCATATCTGCCCTACAGAAACCACAATTTACCCAGCCTGGACAGCAGGTGCCAGAAGCGCCCCAAAATGAGAACTTGAGAGAAACTCATTTTCTTCCCGATCCAAGCTGGGACTTGAATGTTCAAACATGAAAGAGCAAAGTGCTGTAGAATATCTCTTTTTTTCGTTGCTTGGAAAACAAAAGGCAGCAACTAAAGGCTAAAATACCCCATGAAGAAGGTGCTGTTGTTTTCTCCATTTTGCAGAGGAAAACAGATTCTGAAAGTTCAAGCAATTTTCCCAGAGTCACGCAGCTGGTAAAATCCACGTAGACTCTTCTTACCCAAAAGAAAAATAACCGAAAATATGATATTTTAATGTTATGTGGGGCAGCTAGACCTTTTCTTTAACCTCACTCTCTATATAAGGTTTAACACGTTTTGGGAGTAAATTAGTACTTATGGATGGGGAGGGTGCAACCTATAAATCCACCTCCCGCCCCACTTAATTTCATGAATCCTTCATATCTGGTGTCACACAATTAATATTTTTGCTTAAATTAATATTTTGGTTTTTTAAAATCTTAAACTGAATCTGCTTCAGCTAAGCTTCTTCATCCCAAGTTGTCTACTGAGCTGCCCCAGGACACTCCAAAACCAACACTGGAAGATGGAGCCGAGGGAATCGATTGTGTCTACACACTTTTCTCATGAGCTTCCCCCGGGGACAGGGAGGGAGGTAAAGAACTCTTCCCTGCCAAGTCCATCCTGTAAAGGATTGTGCACCCAGCCAGTGGATGCCCTGACCATGCAGTGTCAGCCACTCCGACTTCTACACTCTTGATGGGCACCTAAAAATCCAGGCGTGCCTGTCTTTGTGGCCAGCCACCCGTTTCACCACCAACACCAAAGAGAGATCCTTAGAGGGGCACCTCCATCCTTCCCTGTCCTGGGAGGAGGCTGTCCTCTATCCTGGTAGACTCTAGCAGTCTCAGCTGTCTCAAGACCACTGTGGCTCTTGACATTGAAACTGAGTGCACCTTCCCTCATCTAAGTGCAACACGCAGGTGCAAGCTAGAAAGAAATTAAATTTGTGCTCTATCCATATGCAAACCTCAACTCTGGTTCTTGAAAGTCCCGCACTCAGAGAAAGGTGATGTCCTTAAGCAACTAAATCAAAATTATAAAGTCTTATCTCTTAGGCCCATCCAAAATTAACCCCACATTCAGAAGGGAGTGTTTCCCAACTGCTTTCACAGGGCTTCTCATACTTTCTGACCTCCTCCTTGCACAGACGACCCACGGAGGCATGCTGGAGTCGCACTTCGTCACAGGCAGCTTTCCTCTGCAAGATTGGAGACTCAGGGTTACAGACAGATACTGATCAGTCGGAACTCTGATTTGACTGAAAAACAGGAATGTCAATCGTACCTGCTCCTACACAACCACAAATTCCATAAGGATGGGACCCTATCCTCCTTCCTCCCACTGTATGAACAGCACTTCTCGAGGCGCCCAGCACACCACTAGCAATCAGGATATCTTTGTTGAGTGAATGAACGAATGAAGGAATAAGTGCATCCTGCCTCACTGGGTTTTTGTGAATATCAAACAAGATCATGTATGATTTGTAAATTACACTTCTTTGCAAATAACAACTAAAAATATATTAGCTGTTATTTTTACTCTCGGAGGTCTATAATGTAGGCATGGTTTATCACCAAAATTAAAATGGACCATATTTATAATAGAAATTATTCTCCAGACAGAGAACATTTTTCTTAAATGGTAGAAATGGAATAAATTTCTTATTTTCAAAGGCTCAATATTGCATATGATAATAAACAAACACATTTCGTATTAAAGACATAAATACTATGCAGAAAGAATGAACACTGAAATTAAAAGTATTTTCAATCTTTAGAATCCATGTAGAGAAATAAAGATAATAAATGTCTTATCAATAACAGTCTGGCCATGTTTCTTCTCCTCTAAACAAACTCATGCATATAATCATGCCCCACATACAAGTCAAAATAGAAAAGTCTGTAAGCCATTGTTAGATGCCACAAACTGGGAAGCTAAATTGTTCTTCCGGAATAGAGCGAGAAATTACTAAAAGCAGCAAATGATGGCTAGAATTAGTCATCTCCCAGAACTTTCCCCGAAACAAGCAGTGTGATGGGGAGAGAATTTACTGATGACTTGGGGTGTCCTGAAGTAGCCATTGTAAAATGTAATTAAAGTAAATTAAGCTGCCATCATAACTATGACACATAACCAGTGAGAGTTGCTGAAATGGTAGGTTTCTCTAACTCATAAGAAATGTTGTCACAAATAGGAGTGTGGGGGCTCAGTATCTGTCAGCATTTACGCACAGTCCCAGGAAAGAAAACCTCACGCCTGATGGTCATTAGGTAGACACCTCTATAATAAAGGAGAAAGAGAAAACCTCAGGCAGCCAACAGAATCCTCCACCACAACTCATACTCATTCCCCCTCCGTCAACCACTCTGGTGGCTGATTTTCCTCACCATGTGCCTTGACACTGGGAGAGTTCCCTAGATTTTCCTTTTTTTATCTTATCAAGGGCTCTCTCCTAGGGCTGCGTGCTTCACATGTAACAGGCAATATCATTGCATTCACTCTTTTCCTGCAAGGAGGAAGTCAGAAAGTATGAGAAGCCCTGTGAAAGCAGTTGGGAAACACTCCCTTCTGAATGTGGCATTAATTTTGGATGGGCCTTAGAGATAAGACTTTATAATTTTGATTTAGCTGCTTAAGGACATCACCCTTCTCTGAGTATGGGACTTTCAAGACCACACCACACAGCCATCGTCTGGGAACCAAGGAACACAGAGGCCACTGTTGACACCCAGCCAGAGACACTCAAGAGCAATTCGCTCCTCTTCCATCACCTTCTGGAAGAAGAATGTCTCCTCTCCACATGCATCCTGCCCCAGCTGGTCTACGATATAAGATCTGGGATTGTTCCCAGCTCAAAGGCACTGGTTGTTGTGGGCTTGGGAGACGGCAGAGCTTGTGTGTACATTTCCCCATTTCCAACCGCTTGCCAGAGCGCTGACAAGCACACCATTCTGCCGCCTTTGGCAGCTCAGCTTTGCTGAGATCTCAGGCTGAGGACAGGCTCTATTCAGAGCAAATGCAGATTTCTCTCTTCTAGACACTTACTTGAGAGGTATTTTTTCTTTACAATAATTTCTGATTTCAGGAATGTATTCTTTAAATCATAGCAGTAGGCATGTCAAACTTGTAGAGTCAGTTGTTTGAAATTCCTTCTAGGAACTTAGCATAAACCAATGAATGGAAGGCAAATGGGGACAGAAGCATTTTCTAACTTCCGAGTCGTCTGGACAGAGAACAGACTCTGTCTTCAGAGGTGATGGACTTGTCATCAACAGAATGGGCAACCGCTTGGCAAGCGGGGTCCCCAGGTTCTTTATGAAAGGTATTTAATAATTATGTTCATAGATATTTTGTACATGTATTTAGAATAAAAAAATTAAAAGCTCATGTGGCAATTTCAGTCCTCAAAGAAACAAATAAAATGGAAAAGGAAACCATTCTTGAATTACCTTGACTGCCAGGACTTGAGGGAAAACAAGTCTGGTTGACGTGGGTGGGGACCCAAAGACCTTTGTGGATTTTCCATGGGACTCAGGGAACTGTTCTCCAATGATAGAGGACGAAAGCCTGGCCCTTCCTTACACGGTCCCCTCCCCTCGGTGCAGTGGCCTCATTGTGGTTAGTTTAGAGTCCTGACTGAGAAACGCTTCTATCCCGAGTGGGGTGAAACAGGAGACCATGGTGGGGGTTGTATTTATTACAGGAACCGAGCAAAAGTCGAGGGAGATGATCATTAAGAACAGGGTTAGAAGGAGGTGAACACGTGTGAAAACGCTTGTCTGCAGGAGCATTACAAGGACTGGAAGTGAAGCAAGACAGAAGAGAAGGCACCTGTATGTGCACAAACCCACAAGCCAAGAACAGTTTTAAGTCCTTTTATTGGTCTTTTAAAAAAAAGACCAAAAAAAAAAAGGATTCCTAGAGAATCGTCAGCTTTACCTCTCTACTCTCTTAGGGAAAGAAGCCTATTTAAAAAGCAAGAGTTAAACCTTCAAAATTAGCACTTAGAGAAAAAGATCAGAACTCACCATGGGGAGGAGTGACTGACCTACGGGACTGGCCCTAATCCCTGAGGCCTCTTCCCTCATGGTTTCAGCCACCAGCAGGAGCAACTGCTCCCTGCAGGGCCGCTGCCCCGCTAGTGGCCGGGTCGGCTTGCTTTGGTTGCCTGCTCCAAACTGAGATGGGCTGGGCCATTCAAAGAGAATACAGGTGGCATGGGAACTGCCAGTTTGCCAAAGGCAGGTTTCTGATTCTACCGTGTTGGTCTCCCCCAAATATTGCAGGTCTTTTCTTATTCCACCTACCAATGATCTTTCACCAAAACAGCCCCGAAGGGCACAGCTTTGAGGACTCCTAGCTACCTGCCTCTCCTGCCAGATGGGAATCAACCCAGGACGCTTGCATTAGTCGGCTGCCATAACAAAGTACCACAGACTGGGCTGCTTACACTACAGAAATGTATCTCCTCACAGTCTGGAGCCTGGGAAGTCCAAGATCAAGGTATCAGCAGGATTGGTTTCTTCTAAGAGCTATGAGGAAAGGATCTGTTCCAGCCCCCTCTCCTTGGCTTGTTGATCTCCGTCTTCTCCTGTGTCTTCACATGATTTTTCCTCTGTACATGTGTGTGTTCAAGTTTCTTCTTTTTTTTTTTTTCCTTTTTGTCTTTTTTCGTGACCGGCAACGGATCGCAACCCTCGGTGTTGCGCCCGCACCTCGCTCAGCCAGTGTGCGGCCGGTCTGTATGTGGGATCCGAACCCTCGGCAGTGCGCCACCGGGCCGGCCCAAGTTTCTTCTTCTTACAAGGACATCAGACATATTGGATTAGGGGTCACACTAATGATCTCATTTTAACTTAGTCATCTCTGTAAAGACTCTGTCTCTAAATATTGTCACATGCTGAAGGAGGATTAGGACATCGACATATGAGTTTGGGGGTGGGGGGACACACTTCAGACCATAACAAGGCTGAACTCAGGAGCGCCCCCTGAATATCTTGACACTTTCACACCTGAGGTCAAGAGGGAGCACTTTTCTTCTGCAGCCAACCGGTGGTACATCCTTTCTAGTCACTGGGTGAGCGCACAGGCCTTTTCTCAAGGGACATTTTACCGATTAAATGGCCATGCTCTACATACACGTTAGAGGGCCTTAGCCTCTAAGGCCCAACAGCACAGCCACAGCTTTCATAAGACAAGAACTATCTATCTAAGTCAACAGGAGAATCGGGTGCTCTTTTCCCCAAAATGACTGGCTGACCAAATAAGCCACATAAACACAAATCCCTTTCAATTAAAATAAATAAATAAAAGCTGAGTACTTAGTTCAGTGATGAAAACAGAAAGCTGCAGTATGCACAGAATATTACCTTTCATACCCAACTTGTCGTTGATAACCTCACCTAGCTCACTTGTTGAGTTGGGAAGTGTTAAGAGGAAATTATTGGCATGTAATAGACAACGTAGACTTATCATGGAATTATGGTCGTGGAGAGGAACCAGGAAATCACCCAGTTCAGGTCCTGCGTTCACACGCATCCTGAACAGCTGTTGCTTCTGCCGCTTGTTGTCGTTGCTGTTAGTGTAGAGGTGGTTGTTTGTTTTAAGGCTCATCTCCTCTGTGGAAAGATAAGTGCAAACCAAGAATTAGATACAGGTTCAACTTTTTCCTTTGACATTATCAACATATCTCACGATGTATGTTCAGCCAACATGAAACGAGAAATTTTCTGTCCTAACAATTGTCATTGCATGTTCCTTCCCCTCATTCAGAGATTCCTGTCTCTGAAAACTGACAACAAAAACAAAACTCTTTTTCTA
The DNA here is from genome assembly GCF_000696425.1 of Galeopterus variegatus. Classification (NCBI taxonomy): domain Eukaryota; kingdom Metazoa; phylum Chordata; class Mammalia; order Dermoptera; family Cynocephalidae; genus Galeopterus; species Galeopterus variegatus. The sequence goes on from NW_007726892.1 coordinate 181,489, forward strand.
AAGCTGGATGCAGAAAATCCCAGAGAAAGGCTGGAAACCTGTTTTTCAAACTGCATGCTTTTACGTATGAGGGAACTACAGAGATACCTCTTTAGAAGGTAGAACTCAGGCCTGGTTGAGCTAAGCAGTTATGTTTTTATCTGCCCGAATTACTTGAGTCTGTCTAATGTTTCATTTGAAAGAAGAAAAATATTCTGCTCCCAATAGAAGGAACAAGTTTAAAAAACCTGAAATAGTCACTGAAATTCATATTATAGATTCGTGTTATAGAGTCACTTAAATTCATATTGTCCAATCACCAAAACCTCAAATCAGATGGAGACAGGAGAATACTACTAACTAGGAAGAAAAAATACAGCTGGTCCACAAAGAATAGCACAAAGGGGAGAAAAGAGACCTCTATGTCAGGTCCAGGCATGAGGATTTAGCCAGGAAACCAAAACAGCCACTATAAGACCCCCAAACTCTCATTTATTTCTATGCTTAATAACCTCAGGTGCTCAGAATTAAATTAGAATTATGCCTGGCTGTAACCAAGCCAGATATTTGAACATCTATTTAAAAATAAACATTTTGGGGATCTATTTATTCACTTTGTAAAAAGATTCTTTGCTTTAAAAATAAATACAAAGTGACGCAGCATCACTTATGGGCTGACCAGGGGGGCATAACCTGAATCGAACCATGAAGAAACATCAGATACACAAAACAAGAAACTTTACATTTTTCTTAAAAAAGGGGAACTTGTATTCTTCAAAAATATCAATATCACAAAAGATAAAGTAAGGCTTAAGAACTGTTCCAGATTAGAGGAGATTGAGGAGACATAAAAACTAAATGCCATACATAATCCTGGACTGGCCTGTAGTAAACGAAATAAGAAAATTCTATGGAATTTATTGAGTCAACTGAGAAAATAGAAATATGGATAGGAAATTAGATAAAAGTATTATATCAGTGTTATATCTCCTCGAGTTGATAGTGGTACAGTGGTTATAAGAGGATGTCCCACGTATCATAGACCTAAATGTAAGAGCTAAAACTATAAAACTCTTAGAAGAAAACATAGGTGTAACTCTTCATGAACTTGGATTAGGTGATGATTCCTTAGATATGACTCCAAAAGCACAAGACACAAAAGAAATAAGTTAAACTTGATTAAAATTAAAAACCTTTATGCTTCAAAGGACACAATCAAGAAAGTGAAAATTCAATCCACAGAGTAGGAGCAAATATTTGCAAATCAGATATCTGATAAGGGATTTGTATCGCAAATACATAAAGAGCTCTTAAAACTCAACAATGAAAAGAAAAATAACCCAATTTTAAAACAACAAAGAATTTGATTAGACATTTCTCCAAAGAAGATAACAAATGGCCAATAAGTACATGAAAAGATGCTCAGCGTCATTAGTCATAGAAATGCAAATCAAAATCACAATGAGATACCACCTCACAGCCTCTAGGATGGCTAAAATAAAAAAGACAGGCAATAACAAAGAGTTAGCAAGGATGCGAAGAGATTGAAGCATTTATACACTACTGGTAGGAATGTAAAATGGTGTGGCTGCTTTGGAAAATAGTTTAACAATTCTTCAGTAAGTTAAACAGAGTTACCATATGACCCAACAATTCCACCCCTAGGTGTATACCCAAGAGAACTGAGAACACATGTCCACACAAAAGCTTGTATACAAATGTTCAGAGCATCACTATAGCCAGAAAGTGGAAATAATCCAAATGTCTATCACATCATGAATGGATAAACAAAATGTGGTATATCTGTACACTGAAATATTATCCAGCCACAAAAAGGAATGAAGTACTGATGCATGCTACTACATGGATGAACCAAAAAAAGAAAAAGAAAAAACACAACATTGATGAACCTTGCAAACATAATACTAACTGAAAGAAGCCAGACACAAAAGACCTCATAGTGTGTGATTCCGTTTATACACATGTCCAAAATAGGCAAATCCACAAAGGAAGAACATTAGTGGTTGCCAGGGTCTGGGGGAAATGGCAAGTGACTGCTAGTGGGTTTCTTTTGAGGGTGCTGAAAATGTTCTGGGATTAGATAATGGTAATGATTGCACAAGTCTGTGAATATACTAAAAGCCACTGAAGCGTACCTTTAAAAGGGTGAATTGTTTGGTGTGTGAATTACAGCTCAGTAAATCTATTAGAAAAAGAGAATATCCTCATTCTTAGGTCATACAGTCTGAAATATTTAGGGGTAAAGAGGCATCATGTTTTACAACTTACTCTCAGATGGTTCAAAATAAGAAATAGTACGTGTATTCACAGAGAGAGAGTGAATGATAGAGCGGACAGGAAAGATGTTAATAACTGCTACGTCTGAGTGAAGGGCGTGTGGGAAGTCTCCGTACTGCTCTCGCAACTTTCCACAAGCTTGAAATGACTCCCAAATGCAAAGTTTTTAAAATCCCAAAATAAACCCATTTTTTAAGAAAGAAAAGAAAAACTCACAGCAAAATTTGTTTCACAAATAGTTGAAATTATCTTTTTTCGTTTACAAAAACTTCATTTACACAAATCTTTCTACTGTACTTCAGTTCAACAACCAACATTTATTAAGTCCCTCCCCAGGCCAGGCTATGTGCTCAGTGTTGAAAATCCAAAGACAATAAAGCTAAATAATATAAAGAGAAAGATTCTTCCTTAGTGCACCCTAGTAAAGCCAAATTTATCCAATTTGTTATTGTTTTACTTCATACAAAAGGGAACATGCACGGACCACAGGTGCTGGTGTTCAACTTCTGATCAGTGGCTCACTGCTTACTGCCTATTTACTAGATTCTCCTGTTCCCAATATTTGACCGTCACCAGCAGAAACCTTAATTTTAAAGAGCTTTAGGCAAAAGTCCTCCAGAAGGACTGGTGAGGAGAGGGATTCAGCAGGTTTGGGAGGTAAGGAATTCACGCAGCAACACTGGGATCTTGGACTGGGTTACAGAGGGTGGGACATTTGCTCCAACACTCCTCATTAGGGAAGTGGCACTCAGAGTTGCTGCCCAACCTCAAAGCGAGCACAGACCCAAGAATAGGTGCTTGGCAAATGTCACCTTTCAGAGACTCTTAATTGTATGCTAACTAACAACTTAGCCTCAAATCTCTTCTCACTATGGCTGAGTGATCATATTTAGAAGAAATGATTCAATGACATGTTTTTGGAGCTTATGATTTCAATGCATATTTTATGTCATTCCATCCCAGTTTACAATGATGTAATTCTCAGAAGACAGAAAGTGGATACTCTATCCCTCCCTTGTTATTGGATCACGAAAGTGATAGACTCCTCTTTTATTTTTCCAAATTCCATCTGACTGACATGAAACATAAAAAACTTAGCTTTGCATCCAGCTGCGTATAAGACGCAGCTTGATGTTGGTGAGGCTATGACAAAGGTCGAAAAATCAAACACTGTGGTCTGCCTGTCTTTTCCGATCTGAAGACTGAGGAATGAAACAGCATGATGATTATTTCCACTTTGCCTAGTTGGGGGTCTGGAGGATGCGCAAGACAGACTAGGAACATGTAAACCAGAGCAGGGATCAGCAAAGCTCAACCTGGACAGCTGAATCCTGCCCACAGCTCGTTTTGTACAGCCTGCAAGCTAAGAATGGTTTCTACATTTTTAACTAGTTATAAAATAAGCAAAGAAGAATATGCAACCGAGACTGTATGGAGGGTAAAGCCTGAAATATTTACTATCTGGCCCTTTATGGAAAAATTTGCCAATCCCTGAACTAGAGTGTCATAGAATAAGGATGTAACCAAAATTCCCTCTGCTATAGATAAAGTTGATGCCACTTACAGTCAAAGTGAAAGATTGAAACAATACTTCTAAACAGATTAGATGAAGGAACTAATAGCAGAAAGACATATATGTCATTAGCCATTGACCCTATTTGTCACATTGACGGTTGGTAAATTGCACACAAGATGTTTTTTTGCTGTTATAGAGGGAGGACAAACAGCCGTCATATATTTCTCACTCTTCCTAGTCCCTCATCATTTGATTGATTCCCTTTCTGCAAGCAAGTGTCCCAGATAGAAGGAACAATTCCAGTGTAAGCCTCCCAAGATTCTCCATGCACCATGAGAGAGATCTGCAGCCATTTGTCTACTTAACTGCTCTGATCCTAAAGGAAAATAAAACTTCTCTTATTTCTCCAAAGGGCAAAAGATTACATCCCAGGATAGGCACCTAGATTAGCTCCAAGGTATCAGGAGACTGGAGCTTTATCTTGCTGAGCATCAAAGCTGGGCTAACCCGAATCTAGGAAGATTTTATTTACATAGCAAAAGGCTGGAGTTAGGATTCCTGCACTTCATGTCTAGAAGGAGAGCCTTTCAGGAGGAAAAGGAGGCAGCTGTCTCCTTCTCCTTTATAAATAAAGAAAAATAATTTTTCCTCCCCGCCCCCTGCCACCTATGGAGTATCCACTACTTATGCAGGGAAAATCTCCAATGGCTCTTACAAGCCACCCAGAGGTGAGCACTGATGCAAGGGTGTGACATATTTATTATTTTCACAGCTGTAATAAGAGATCTTGTCTCTGATCCAGAACACCTCATGTATGTATTCAGGATAAAATGAGTAAAGATGAATATTAGAAACCCAACCGACACCTTTTAATTGTCCTTATTTACTCAGCATTTCCCTATAACGAGTCCAAAAAGCACCAAGTTTCCACCCCTTACTTAGATATTAACTTAGTGGAAGGGCCCAAAGCAAAGGTGGTTGTGAAACATAACAGATCTAAAGTTTTTCCACCCCACTGTTAAGAATCTTTTGTTCCTCCAGGTTTCCAAAGACATTTATAACATAAAGATTAATACAATATCAATAATTCTGACAGCAATGGGGATTTCAAAAAATTTTTGTTGTTGTTGTTTCTTAAATATGAGAACTATGGTATGTTCCAGGTTTTCCCAGTCAGCTGGGAAGGGCCAAAACTATACAGAACTATGAAAATAGTGACATAGGAATCTGGAGGCCAACCTTCCATTGGAAAAAATGTCTTCATCTAGAGCTTTCTAAATGTTTAGATCAATGCTTTCCTTCCTCTGGGGGAAATTGATAACCACTAGTGAGTAAGTAATTAATTATAGAAATATTATCTAAATATGCATTGTGTCTCTCCAAAAAAAATTCTATGAAACACAAAACAATAAGTTTTTTTATATGGGCATGAAATGCAGTGAGGGCAGCAATGAAGGTTTTCATGTGTTTTCTCAAACTGATGCTGTCTTTGAGTCCCTATTAGGTTTCTCAAGCCAAAGGCAATCAAGAATCAAAACCCATAGTCCCTGGCACGTATTGAGTAAGTTGAAGTCTCCAAACAAAGACAATAGATGAAAGCAGCATCCTTATTCCAAAGACTACTAGGGTCTTTCTGAATCTGAGATGAATTCTTAAATCCTTCCTTTCACTGTATCAGCAACAGCTGTAACTTTCTCAGAGCCAGACGCATGCCAGGTCTTCTTAGCTATACTGTTTTTAATCTGCATAGCAACTGGATGAGATAGTTGTTGTTATTATTCTTGTTTTACAGATTAGAAAAGTGAGGGTAAATATCTTCCACAAAGTCATCGATGAGTAAGAGAGTGAGCTAAGATTGGGACAGATGGCCTAAGTCCAAAGTCCATGCTCTCTCCTCCTCCGTGTATCTTTTGTTGCAAGTTTCACTGTTGGACTATCACCTAGCTAAAACAGATGAGAGGCTTATTGGTTTTGTGGCATTTGTTTCTTTATATTTTAGGATAATGAATGGATGAAGCATCAATAATATGGTCATTCAAAAGTTTCGGGGTTCAAACACGTAATGACACTTACTTTACAGCAAAACAACATTGAAGAACAACAAGAATGGAGCAATGAATAGTGGTAGGTTAGTCGGATAGTCATACGAAAAAAAGGGTGAATCTGTTCCCTTACCTCACACCATATAAAAAATCTTTCCCAGGTGAATCTACATGTGAAAAGTAAAACAATACTTTTGTAAAAGATAACATGGAAGAATATATGTATTGCCTTGAGGCAGAAAAACTTTTCTTACACAGGACACAAAGTGTATTAACCTTAAAATAAAAGATTGATTGGGCTGACCCCATGGCTCACTCGGGAGAGTGCGGTGCTGGGAGTGCAGTGGCGCTCCCGCCGCGGGTTCGGATCCTATATAGGGATGGCCGGTGAGCTCGCTGGCTGAGCGTGGTGTGGGCGACACCAAGCCAAGGGTTGTGATCCCCTTACCGGTCACAAAAAAAAAAGAAAAATAAATAAAAAATTTTAAAAAGAAAAGATTGATTAACAAAAAGACAGATGTCACAAAAAGCAAACTGTCAAAAGAGTTAAATAGGCTCTTCACAAGAGTATATTCAAATGGTCAATAAGCATATTAAAAGGAGTTTAACCTTATTAGTCATTGGAGAAAATGCAATACAATACCATTGTATACTTGCTAGAAGAGCTGAAATTTAGTAGAATCACAATACTGAAAGCTGGCAAAAATGTGGAGCCATTCAAATACTCATATATTGCTGGTAACAGTGTACATTTGGTACAGTCTTTTTGAAAAACTGTTAGTTAATGTCTACCAATGGCAAACCTCTGCATATGATCCAATAAAAAATATTTACCAAATGTTCATATCAGGGCTATTCAAAAGAACCAAGAACTGGAAACCACCCAGGTGTCTGCCAACAGCAGAATGGGGAAGTGAATTTTTGTGTATTTATTCAATGGAATATTATACAACTATGAAAATGAATGAACTATATACAGCATGACTGAATCCCGTAAACATAATCTTAAGCAAAAGCAAACAAAAAATATAATTAATATTGTGTGATTCCATTTATGTAAAGTTCAAAGACAAGCGAAACGAATTTGTGGTATTGGAGTCAGGATTTTGGTTACCTTTAGAGAAGAGAAGGGGGTTAGACTGGGAGAGGTTTCTAGAGGACTAGGAATGTACTATTTCCTGATTTTGGTGGTATGATCACTGTGAAACTTCCCCAAGCTCTACAGGTATAATTTGTGCACTTTTTGGAAGGTTCATTATGCTTCAAAAAAAAAAAGTTTATTAGAAACAAAAGAAAGAAAATAGCTAATGCATTATAAACTGAAAGAAGGAGGGGAGAGGCGCAGTAAAGGCCAAGAGAGCGAGAAAGATAGATACGAAGCAACCAGAAATCATGGTGACTTTGGAGAGATGAGTCTCATGAGAATTGTGAAGTCAAGGGCCGACGGTGGGTTGCTAAGAAAGGAGAAGGCAGTGAGTAAAGAGAGGCGATGCTGAAAACTGTCTGAAGAGAGAAAACTCAGAAGGCACAAGGAAAGGTTGTTCTGAAAGATGAAAACCAAGTGTGAGCAAAAGCCCAGAAAATGGAGGTCCAAAAACTTGAAGGAAAGAAGGAAAATGAAGGTCATAAGGGGTGGATGAATGAATCAACATGTATTGAGGGTTTCCCCTGTGTCAGACACTGTTATTAGGGAACTTTAAGTAAAAAAGAAAAGGAAGAAGAGAGGAGCAGTTTAGCTTTTCTGAAATGGTCGTAGGGCAGGCTGAACTGATGGAGCGTCAGGTATTCATCACATACACAGCTAGCATGTCAGGTAAAGTCAATCTCATTACCACACAGAGGCAAAAGCAATCTTATCTACAGGAAGCACAGGGGACTCCAGCTGCCCCTGCGGAGCATGGGGCAAACTCCTCTTATAAGGGTTGCATTAGTTTGCTAGGGCAACCATAACAAAGTACCACAAACAGGTGGCTTAAACAACAGAAATGAATCAACTCACTGCAAGTCTGAAATCAAGGCTGCAAGTCTGAAATCAAGGTGTCTCTAGGGCCACACTCTCTCTGACAGCTCTAGAAGGAAGCTTTCCTGGCCTGTTTCTGCTTCTCGTGTATGTCAGCAGTTCCTTGGCATTTCTTGGCTTGTAGAAGCCACTCCAAGCATATGGCCCTCTTTTCCTTGTGTGTCCTCACATTGTCTTCCAGTGGCATGTCTATCTTCATATGGCTGTCTTCTTATAAGGACACTGGTCATGTTGGACTAGGGACCCATCCTACTCCAATATGACATCATCTTAACTGATTACATCTCCAATGACCCTATTTCCAAATAAGGTCACATTCCGAGGTAGTGAGGATTAGGACTTCAGCATATCTTTTTGGGGGGACAAAATTCAACCCATAACAAGGGAGCATACAGGGTTGCAACAAACGGATAACAATAGCTTCTCTTAGGAGCAATGTATGTGGTAAGTGAGTGCAGAGAAGGTGGGTCACCTGAGCCCAGGTTGTTTTCCTGAGCCATGCTCAACCCTATTTCCAGGTCTCTTTAGCCCCAGGCATATTCCAGTATCTGAAGAGCAAGGACCCAGTGTGTCCAAGAGACAGATAAGGCAACGCACATGCTAACCCAATTTCATGCATTCTTGTGTTCCAGTTACTATAGCTGTGTAACAAACGACCCCAAACTTCATGATGTGAAATTAGCACTATCACGCTCACAGATTCTGTGGTCATGAATTCAGACAGTCACAGTGGGGAGAGCTTATCTTTGTGCACAATGCTTTAGCTGGAAGACTCAAAGGCTGGTTGGGAATCACCTGAAGGCTTATTTACTTACAGGTCATGTGAATGATGATGATGGGCAAGATCTTGTCTGAGACTGTCAGCAGGAGAAATGCATTGCTTCTCCAGTGGTCTAGGCGTCCTCATAAACAGTGGCTAGGTTCCAAAGGTGAGCATGCTGAGAAAAGAGAGAGAGAGAAGCAAACTGTGTACAGGTTGTATTGGCCTTTTATGACCCAACCTCAGAAGTCATGCAGTAATGGAGCCTATCTTTATTTTAAATTTTGATGTTTTGTTTATCGTGGATTTTTTTTGCACTAACTTTTATTTTTAAAAATATTACATTAAAATATTATTTATCAAAATATGGTTTATCTCTATCACTGAGTTTTTAGCATCCCCTTATGTGTTACATCCAAGTCAAATGCCTCCCTCACATCACATTAGTCCTGACCTTGCACAGTGTCACTTCCACCACAGTCTATTTGTTGAAGTAGACACAAAAATGTCCAGCTTCGAGGGAACCAGAAAGAGGCTCCAAGTCTCAGTGGGAGTGGTACAGCTCTAAAAGAGCACATGGGCCCAAAAATATTACTGTGGCCACTTTTGGAAAATACAGTCTGCCACACCTTGTAATAAAGCAACACTAAGGAATCTGACTTATTTGACAAATTCAACAGCCTCAGCTAAACTGATTCCAGAATCCAAATGAGCAAAATGTCAATATCCACAAGGACAACATTTTAGAACTTTCCACGGCCTTATCTTAGTAAAATTTCTACTGACTATATTATTTCAAAAGAGTGGTCAATTCCCTAGATGTTCTATTGCAAAGCAATGATTACAGAGTAAAGGCCTCAGTAAATATTTGCTAAATCCATTTGAGTTGAAAATCTTGTATTTGGGGACAATATTTCTTTTAGTCATAATGAAATGTTAAAAACAAAAATCTCCCTTTGTTTCTGAGGAAACTACCTTAACCACTGTGATTTACCAAGTAACATGGTGCATATTAATTTTTTAAAAATAGATCCCAAGAACTTACTTCTGTTAATAAACATAAAAAGACAAAACATAACACTTTTCAATAGGCATATTGGTGGTTTCCTATTCAGATCCTACTTATGTGAGAATTGGAGATATTTTGATGAAGAATACATCTCCTACTCATTAGATACATTTTAAAGGTATACTGTTAAACCGGAGTTCTCTTAACTTGTCATTTTCTCTTTATAGAAAGGGAAGATTTGTTCAAAACATTAACAGCAGCAAAATGTTCCTTAGTAATTTAAGGAAGAGGAGAAAAAGAACATTCAGGAAACACACTTGAACAAAATACTTAGAAGCTTAAGTTTTATCTATGCATCGAGAACTGTGAAGGGTACGAAATTTTACTCTATTTGGAAGCTAACAAGTTACCCTGCCAAAATATCACGGATGCTGGTAGAAGACACAAAACTTCTGGGTCAGAGACAGTGTTTCTGCAGGATTCAGAGGATTGGCATTGCCAGTTCGTTCCCCAAGCCCCAATTCCCTCAGGGTGAAGTGAGCAGGGCCAGGGGACACCTGCACATTTAGTGGGTTTGTGTCACTTGAGAGGAACCCTGAGCTTAGGGAACCTGAATATTTTCAAGTAATCAATAACTATATCTGTCCTTCATTCCACAGGGAGACACTAGCTCTATTTTCCAAGACTATTCACTCAACAAATATCCTCGAAAAGACCATCTGAAATACAGGGACAGTCATTGCCTGAGCTCGCAGCAAGTACAGAATCACAAGAGACGCATGGAAAATTATCTCCCAACACCACGCTGGCCTAGAAGTGTGACTTACAAGGTGGGACTCTCTATCCTGTGCTCCTTAATATGGCAGCCTCTAGTCAATTATATGTGAATTAGTTAAAACTAAGTAAAATTTAAAATTCAGTTCTTCAACTGCACTAGCTGTATTTCAGGTATTCACTAGTCACATGAGCTTATTGGCTCCCATATTGGACAGCACAGAGGGAGAACATTTGCACCATCACAGAAAGTTCTCTGGACAGCTCTGAATACAATTCAGTCAGTCACATTTATTTAACCCTTCCATGTACCAGGAAAATATGTTCCTCATAGACTTAAAGTCTGCAGTGAAGCAGGGAACATAGACCTTATTAAGTAAATAAGTGTGATAGTTAAACAGGGGACTGCAGTTAAAGGAGACCTGACTTAGTATGAAGGGTCTGGCAAAGCTTCCTGGAATAAGAAAAACTTAAGCTGAGATTTCAGTTAGGTAAAAATAAAAAAAGGAAGACTTTTCCGGGCAGCTCATGGTGGCAGCTTATGGTTTCAACCTTAGCGTGGCAGAAAGGCTAGCATATTTCAGAAATAAAGAAAATTCAGATTAGGTGGAGAGTGGGGGTAGACAGTAGCACTAGCTGAGGGCAGAAGAGGTCATGTTTATTTGGGTTGTTGTAGACCATGTTAAGAAATTTGGACTTAGTTCTAAGGGCCTAGGAAACTTTTGAAGGGTTTAAAGCAGGCGAGTAATAAAATCAACTTAACCTTCTATAAGATCACTTGAGGATAACGAATGGATTAGGTAGAGAGGGACAAGAGTGGATTCTTAAAGAAGGTCAGATCAAGAAGGATGACTAAGCACCTACTTTAAGAAGAAATTTAAAAATACTAATGGCAAAATATTCCTAAAAGATGGAATGCAAATAGGTTAAATTTTACAGGGAAAATCAGAATCCAAAAGGAATCAATAGAAGCTCCAAACTGAGCCAAGGAGCCAAACAGCGGGACAGGCCCTGGGCAACCTTTGGGGTAATATTTGCAGAACTGCAGCAGCTCCGGCCGCTCATCCCCAGCCTTGGGCAGCTACAGCAGCAATTAATTCTATTTTGTTCACTTGCTAGATCTCCCCAGCCTAGAAGAGTCTCTGTTGCTCACTGAGTACTGATGAATGAAGGAGGGTGGGCCTGAGACCAGCGCAGCAGGGCAGGACTCCCAGGAGGAACAGTGACCACCGAAAAGGAGAGGACAAGCCATCCAAATAATACACCACGCAACCGTTTAGTGACCCGAGGCAACCTAGCACAAGGAAAGCAGGTGTGGGACAGCGAGTCACAAAAAGAGTCAGAAAAACAAGAAGCAGCAAACACATGAGGAAAACCAAACCAGCGAAAAAGAGGAGCTGCGCTTATTGAAGAGATTAACATCATGCTGAAGAAGCAGTTAAGAGAGCAAGCAGAAGACTTTAAAATAAGTAGAACTCATAACCTCACGGATTTTTGAGATCAGATTATGGCAGGAATCCAGGACGAGACGGAGGCCTGGTCTCAGGGTGGCAGAATGGGAATAGAGAGACAGAATTGATAGAATTTGGTCACTGAAAGTGGAAAGGGACAAAGAGGGAGAGGGGAAGACTAAGTTCTGCCTGAGTTTGATAGAATGCCCTGTTTCCTGATGCTGGAAGCACTAGAAGAGCAGATTTGGGAGGGGGTATGATCAATTCAGTTTGGAGGATGGCTGGCAATGCCCATTTGACATCTAACGCAGGAGTGGACGAGCTGCTCACCGTGTGCGTTTGGCGCTCAGAAGAAAGCATGAGCCGGCTGTAAATTTGGCAATACAATCCACAGAGAGCATAAATGAAACTTTGTGCATGAATAAGGCTGTCTGGGGAGTTAGCTACCATGAGACTAGCAGAAGCCACAGAACAAAAACCTTGTTTTCAAGGAAACCATGGTCAGGAGAGAGAGTTGTGCAGGGAGAAAACGGAAGGCTCTATGAACAACCAAACTGACTGTAAACTCCTCCCTTTCCTGTTTTCCTTTGGTGGAGGCCATCGGTTCACGTAAAACTAACTGTAAAGTGGAACTCAGGATAGCATTCCCAAAGGGTTCAATGTGAAGACTGAGGAAGATGATGCACAGTGATCACTCAGCTCAACGGCTGGCACATAGTAACTGTTCAATTAATGAGCTGCATTATAATCAAACAAATTTGACATAGGTAAAAACACATTTTCCCCAAGTTCTCCCAGGACACAAAATATGACTGAAGATTGCTTTTCTCAATATTTTAATACTATAAATTCATTAGGGTTTTTAAAAATATAAATGTAAAAATGCAGGGGTTTTTATTTGCTTATGAAATGGAAATCTGGTATGAGCATTTTGCATTGTATAGCTTTTGCTTTGAAAACATAAAAAAAACTTAAATTGATTTTGTCTGAAATATGATAAACAGGACACCTGTAACAGTGAACATTCGATCGCAAGTCACAACAATAATTGGTACAAATTGTATTTTATGTGACCTCTCCTTAGGCCACTTAGGAGTGCCTATTTTATTCTAGACGCACTCAATAAATGCATCTCTCACTAACTCAGTTACAAAGACGGTGTTACCAAATCCAAAGCAACTAGGATGTTTGTTGTTCTGACAACTATTTAGCAGAATCCTCTGACAGATGCAGACTATGTTTTTGTTTGCAATCGAGATAAACAGAACACTGAATCTGGAATCCGGCTCTAAGAACAAAACAGGAAGATTTCTGCACTGCTGGGAGCAATCACAAGAACAGCATGAAGACGCTGTTTTTCTCATGCCATTTCCATACCACGAATTCAACAGAAAATATTCAAAGGAAAATCAAGAATTGGTTGCAAAGAATGCACAAACCGCCACAGTCATCTCATCTTCCAACTCCAAATGAGAGCCCTATCGCTCCCAAATCTTGTTTCAGAACAGAAGTGCAGATGAAAGAGGAAAGGCCAGAGGGAGATGAACAACTTCTCTGTGTCAGGGTCATTCTAGCTGAATTCAGAAGGACACACCAATTAGCCAAAAAGAAAGAGAGAAAGAGACAATGGAAGAGCAAATAGTTTTGTTAAAAAGAAAAAAAGAATTTCACTGGATTTTAATTCGCTTGCCTAAGGTACTTCTTCCCAGTTCCAGCTTGCACTGGAATGGTGTGGCCGCTCCTGGAGGAGCCTGCCAGCTTCCTGCACTGGGGTTTCCTCCCCTGTACTTCAGTCTGCAAACAGAGTCATCTTCCTCGAGTACTGCTTATCTCATAGACTACACTACTTCCCACTGGCCTTCCTAATCAAATTGAAATGTAAATCAAGTCAAATCTGCTCTTAATGAATATGGTCACATGAGTGAATGTGCAGCCTGGCCAGTCAGCAGCCCTTCACCAGCTGTCGAGGTCTCTCGCGAGCCGCCTTTCCCCTGGCAATGTGAGCCCTGAGCCTGTCACTGGGACCTCTTCCCTGTCCCCTTCTCCCCATGCCCATTTGATCACATCTCTACTTTCCAAATGACTGATGTCATCCCCTTTGACTTAACAATACTGTTTCTGTTTAATGAAAAACAGGTTGCAGAACAGGATGTGTCGTATGATCCCATTTTCATAAAATTTTTCTGGAAAAAGAAACGTAATTAGATATGTACTAAAAAGTCACAGGACTCTGCATAACACTATTGGAAGGGGTTGGTAATTTGGCAGACTTCCAAATTTATATATTTGTGATATAGATTTGTGATCTTTAACATATTTGTGATATTTAAACATTGTATTTACTTATACATCTGTACTCATTAAAATAAAGAACAGTTGTTGGGAAAATAGAATAGTTTGGTCAGGGCCCTTGCCTCGGGTACAGTTGGGTGTGGTTCAGCATTCTTTGTGAGCAAATTGTGTGTGCATGTGTGTGTGTGTGTGTGTACATAGTTAGTGCGCATGCGCACCAATGTATCTGTTTAGTTTTATTGCTATTCTTGTGTTCTTCTTCAGAGAGAGAGAGAGTTTTAGTGAAGCAGGCGGGCAGGTGTCTGCCTCCAGCATCCGCCCTGTCTGGCCATGCTCTCCAACCTATGGCTCCAAGGACCTTTTGGCCGGTTACCTAGTTCATAGACCTGTGTGAAGGGGTCTGGTGACCCAGCCTGGTGTGTGTGGGGTTTGGTGACCCAGCCTTGCATATGAAGGGTTTGTAAACCAGTCTGCAAATGGGCTTGAGGGGTCTGGGAGCTCCAGACCCAGCCCTAGCTCAATAATCAGCCTAGTTGGGGCAGGATTAGCGCAGGTAAAAGAGCAGTGACAACTAGCATGGTCATGTAGCTTTACAATTGGCACCTTGAACAGGATTACACGTGCTACAATTGGCACCGTGAGCAGGATTCCAGACATTAGCAGTGGCTCCACAATGGTTATTCCAGGAATACCAAGTCTGTGGCATTTTATCTGATTACGAAAGAAAGTGAGCTGAGGCACCAGGTGCCGATCAAGCTTTATTAAAGGAAAAAATCTGCTGGGCTGCGCTCAAAATGGAGGACAGCACCAGCTGTGGGTGTGGGAGAGCTTCTATAGACTGTAAGGAAGGCTGACGTAATCAGGGAGGGATTTGGTGCTGGTGTGGAGGAGTTTCTATTTCTCAGAAACGACGAGGTTTCTCATAAGGGAAAGGCTGGCGGCCATTTTCTGCTTGGCCTTGCCTAAAATGGCGCTGGTTATGTCAAGATCTATCCATCACTCCTTTTGAACTCCTCTCCCTCCCATTACTTCTGTAACATTTTTAACAGCTGGATATTTTTAACACTGTTTATATGTATACATTTATGTTTGTATATGTTCCTTTTTTTTTTCGTTTTGCCTTTGTTACGGTCCTTACTTCTCCCTTTTGTTAAAAATATCCTTCAGATTAAAGTAGATTTTATATCAGATGGTAGACAAGACTGTCCACAACCAAAAAACATGGATGCCTATTTTAATATTCCCTAGAACTCACATGTCTTGGTAGACCCTCTTGTTGAATAACTAAATGAAGGGCAGGTCTAGTAATGAGTGAATCACATTAGCCCTCAGATCTATGTCAAACCTGCTCCACTTATTCATTGTTGTTAGGTAGTTGTATGTTTTCTCTGAAACATATATAAAATGTATTAAATTACACTGGCTACATGAATTCCTGAAACCTCCTTTTCTTTGTTTGCAGTGTCCAACAAAGTCACCAAACCCAGACTTTCTTACCAACAATTTTAGGCATTCCTGACAACTGGTTGGAAACCCAGGACCCTTTTTAAAAGATCAAAAGATGTGATGATTTAAGAATCGCCATGCTAACGGCAGCTCAGTGGGAGACAACAGTGATATATCCCACTTAGCTTTCTTGGACTGGATGAAACAAGATTTTACAGCTTTTGATTAATTCCCTGCTTTCCCAGCCTTGTACAAGTATGTGTCTATCAACATCTAACTGTACTTCCAATGATCGGAGACAAACTATCTTTTCTTCTTTCCAAATGAGAATTCGTAGGGGTTTTCAGGTCTCATTTGCCACCAAGTGCACATCAGAAGATGAATATCCTGGCAGGAGGTCAATGCCCCAGGCCCAGTGGCAGAGCCAGCAGAGGGGTCTTCCCCAACTCCAGTTGCCATGGCAAACCGCCTAATGAAAAATGCTTCCATTTCTGAATTTATCACCAGAGGGTGATTAGAATGTAAATAATGATGAGCTATGTTGGTGGTAACATTTTTCTAGTAAAAGAGACGCAGTGAGGAGCACATCTCTGTTGGATAGTCACTAGCAATAGGTGTGGCTACTGCTTATCACGTGTCGAAACCCCGAAGCCCTTTACAAAACCTACTGTTTTCCATGGGAGCTTTCTATAAACTTCCATTATATTGCATTAAAAAATGCAACAATTAAGGCAATTTAAAATTTAAATGGATTTTGGGCAAGTAGAACGAAGTCTGTCATTTTTCTCACTGTAGGGTATGCATACTGTATCGGTGAGCATCTGTTCTCCGTAATTCCTCCAATTCAAGTACAACACATTTGCAAACGGCAGGGATATATAAGGCATTATTTGAATCACAATTTTTTTTTAGATACTCAGGGCATAAACTTCTAACCAAAAGTGAGAATTTTATATTTTCCATTCCCATCTATAAAATACCCCCAGCATTGAAAATCACATGGTTTGTTGCTATAACATAGCCTTGTTGCTAAAGCTTTTGCTCCTGGACTGCTCAGATGCCTAACCTGAGGACCTTTCTCCCACACTGGGCAAAGTGAAACGACAACTGTATGTTGGCATTGAGATTAGGTGAGGAGAGTGTCAGAGGCACCAGCACACTGAATAATCTGAAAAGAAAGAGCTCCGTGCTTTTTCAGCCTTCATATATGTCTTCACACGTGGGTTCGTTCAGTAAGTATTTACTGAGCACCTACTGTCATAGTCATCTGTATATAGGCTAGAGCTGAGTGTGTCAATGGAGCCTTATGTGCATGGCACAAAGTATGAGGTTACTTTCTCAAAGTCTATCACCATTCTCTTTGCCCAAGACTGTACAACGAGTAATAAATCCCATTATATAACTCTGCCCAAGTACTGCAGTTGATGCCACAAAATAACTTTTATTTCTTTTATCTCAGTCTACCCAAGACTTCAGCATTAGGCCACATTTGTAAGATTTACAAAATGGCACCCTCTGAGTGAGCAAATTACAAAAGTCACCCCTGTCTCTGGGTTTTACCCACCACCGGCCCCCTCTATCAGGCTCCTTTGAGCATTTGCTATCTGCACACCACTTTGAAAGGGATGCTGTCCCTCCCTGTGTCACCCACCAGTGCAGATCTGGCCCCACCAAATGGAAGAAGCCATTTCCTGCATCTCCCATCCCTCTGAGGACTGGTGCAATCCTGTCTGCTCTATCCACCCCCAGACTGGCTGGGCCAATCCCTGGTACTGCCCATGGCTGCCACATGCCCTTCCTCCTTGGTCCAAAAATATCCCTCAGGCATCTCAAGTATTTTCTATAAGGCATTTTGGTTGATTCTTATGAGTATTCTCAGTGTTCTCAGTATTCTCCTCCTCCTAGTTCAGAGATCCTTTGTACCCCAAAATCCCTTGAGGTTTAAAAATGTAAGTGATCTCAATTCTTTATGCAGCTTGCAGGACGTTTGCCTCACCCCAGTCCTGTAGTTCTCCTAACTCTGTTGATGGAAGGTAGAGCACCCCATCTCCAAACCCAACAGAAATGTAACACAAAACACACTCACAAAGAAATTAGTCTGTTTGCAACAGAATGCTCATTATGCTAAGAACATGGGCTTGAAAAACCAGGGGGAAGATGGGGTGCAAGAGGAAGTTGGGGTGCAAGTCTCAGATCCCCTCTCTGACTTAACTCTCTGGAACAACTCAACACCAGTAAGGCTGGAAGAATCTGGAGGATACAGACACAGGTTCTCCCAGCTTCTCTGAAAGAGAGAAGATATAGACTCTCTTCTCCTTAGTGTCTGGGGAAAGCTCGGGAGCCTGTGGCTAAATACAGGGGTGTGCACCCACTTCAGGCCCAGGCAAACCTGGCTTGCTGAGGACCTCAGGTGTCAGAGCCTGTGATTGTTTCCAAGGAAGTTCTTTATCTGCCCATCTGTAGTACAAGTGGCTCTGGAAGGGCCTGCCCATTCCTGTTGGTCCCAGGAGAGCTGAGTTAAACTGTGTCAAGTCTGTGGCTAGGCAGGACTGTCATTCACATGCTCTCAAAGAGACTTGGCAATGTTCCGGTTTGTTCGCCATGGGCTCACCAGCTTGCTGCTGCTCAGGAAGCTTCGACTCCCTGACCTGTTGAAGAGCAGGGGGCTGAAGGACAACCAAAGTGAGCAGGTTAAAGACATAGAGGCTTGTACCTCGTTAAGACTCGGTACCCTGGAAAAGGGAGAGAGAAAGGCAGGGAGGAAGACTGGGTCATGGAACATCTGAAAAGATAGGGCCCCATCAAAGGACAAGTCAGGGAAGACCCAGAAGATAACTTTTAACAGAGAACTAATGAGAACCTCCTAGGAGATTTAAGTAGGACACTCAAAACTCATTCTGTAAGTTTAACAGAAAACAAAAACAAAACATTTGCTATGGTCTAAATTGTGTCCCCCCAAAATTCATATGTTGAAACCCTAAACCCCAAGGTGATGGTGTCTGGAAATGGAGCCTAAAGAGATAATTATATTTTGATGAAGTCCTACAATGGGATTAGTTTCCTTATAAAAAGATACAAAAAGGACTTCCAGTCAAGATGGCGGAATAGACGGTCCCTAGCATCACTCTCTCCCACAAATCAACTGATTTAAACTATAAAAACATACCATCAAGTGCATATGGAATGGGGAGACGTCCAGGGGGGAAGGCAGAAGCTCCACAGAGACCACATGCCCTGCGAGGCCACTGATAGACGGTCCCTAGCATCTCAAGATGGCGGAATAGACGGTCCCTAGCATCACTCTCTCCCACAAATCAACTGATTTAAACTATAAAAACATACCATCAAGTGCATATGGAATGGGGAGACGTCCAGGGGGGAAGGCAGAAGCTCCACAGAGACCACATGCCCTGCGAGGCCACTGTTGCACAATCCGGCAGATAGGCTTCACCGCTGCCACCCCGCTCCATTCCCAGCCCAGCCCAGTGTGCACAGAGTGGGGAGACGTCCGGCAGGGGAGGCGGAGGCTCCACAGAAACCACACATCCTGTGGGGCCACCACTGTGTGATCCACCAGGTAGGCTTTACCGCAGGCACCCAGCTCCATTCCCAGCCTGGCCTAGTGCACTCAGAGCAGGGAGACGTCCAGAAGGGGAGGCAGGAACTCCATGGGGACCACATTGCTGCCGCAGGATCCAGCAGCCCAGCCCAATGCGTACAGAGCACAGAGACATCCAGCAGGGGAGATAGAAGCTCCGTAGAGTCCACACACCCTGTGGGGGGGCAGCCGCCACAAGATCCAGCAGCAGGTAGGCTTCACCGCCACCACCCAGCTCCATCCCAAGCCTGGCCTAGCAGGGAGACATCCAGCAGGGGAAGGGGAAGCTCTGCAGAGACCACACGCTCTGTGGTACCTCAGTGCATCCCAGCAGCCTGGGCCAGAGCACACGGAACAGGGAGAAGAAGTCCAGCACGGGAGGTGGAAGCTCAGCAGAGACCACACACCCTGCAGTACAACCCTGTGATCCAGCAGCCTGGCAGAGTCCAAGCTGACCAGAGAGGTGGCTCCCCAGAGAGGCCCAAGACCTGAAGCAACCACACATGCAAGGCACTAGTGGCCAACTGAGCACTCACTGAGGTAGCCATACCAAATTGGCAACCACAGTAACATCTTAGTCAGTCAATAGTGTCAAACCTGTGGACTGTGAAACCCCCTGCCACAATGAATAAACATCAAAGAAAAGATACCAGAAATATGAAAAATCAAGAAAGTAC